>NC_134483.1:247663095-247785648 GCF_040206685.1 Ascaphus truei
GGTTGTGATCTAGCTCCCTTTTTAAATATATATATATATATATATATATATATATATATATATATATATTAAAGCAGTTTTATGACTGCCCATTGGTATAGACGTATACTTAACATACAGTAAAAACAAGAGCTCTTTAAAATATACTGGGGCCCATGTACTAAGCAGTGCAAACGTTTTATCCGATGCAAAATTGGTGCAGGAATATGTAATTTTTCATCTGTACTCCGAATGTAGTCCGTTTCTGTGGATGCAATTTAGATAAAACTTTAACAAAAATACCTATGTATATATATATATATATATATATATATATATATATATATATAGTTGTCTGCTTATCTTTATCAAATGCAAGACAAGCTTACGCCCCTTCAGACTTGCCGGACATTTTCGATGGACATAAAAGATTTTAATAAATGTACACCCAGAGATAAATAATTTGAAACACCTGTGTATTATATACCTCCTCTGTCACATCTTAGTGGCACAGCCAAAATCACAAGCTGATGTACATGGGGAGGGGGGGGGGACGAATTGAAGCAAAGACCTTGATAGATTGACACAGATGAAAATTACATAATCTGCGTCCATTTTGCAACAAATTGACCTTACATCTCCCCAAAATGTTCCCCTTTCCCCTTACTTACTGAACTTTAATTCTTTTACTTCTATTATCAGTCGAAGCCTTTTCAACGTGTTTCCTGATTCCCTTTCCCCTCATCTATATCAAATTTGTAAAATTTATGTGGGTGTTTATTCAGCTCCTAACACCACCTACAAAAATAGACGTAGAAATATGCTGCTCAGTTAAAGGAGCAATCCCAGCTGCTTGTTTTGTTTTTGCTTTTCCCACCATTTTTTTAAGCATGGCCACCGGGGGGGGGGCAGCGGGGCCTGTGGAACTAAGCCGTGCAATTTTCAGCTCCATGGACCCCCTGGCTCCCAAGATACTTATCGGTGAAGTTGCTGGTTTTATAACTTTCTCCTGAGGCATCAAGATGGCTGCTGAATCTCGCAGGCTCCCACCAGCCATTAGGAAGTCATAAAGTCGTTGGCTTCCTATTGGCCTGCAATTGAAATACCTTTTAAAAAAAAAAACACAGAAAGTACCACGGGTAACGTCGCGGGTATCTTGGGAGACAGGGGATCCCCAGACAAAAAAATAGACCAGTTCCGCTAGGAGGATCCCCCATTTCCCATACTGTAAAACAAAAAGTGGGGGGGAGGTAGTGAGGTGGGACTAATGGATTCTCTTTACTAACGTCTCCCAGCTGCAAAACTGAAGCAAAACCAGTTTGTAAACAGACCCAATATGAGTGTTATTTTTATTCCTTCATTTTGGAATAAAAGGGGCTGATTCAATCTTCTCCGAAGCAGCAAATGAAACTGCCATTCCAGCCACCGTGGTGAATATGAAATGAACCCCAAAGTTACCACAGTCAACTTTCGTTTCAAAGCAGCTGGGCTTCCAGATTGATGCTTCCGTCAGGGGCCGCACTAGAGTGCACCACATTGAATAAGGACCTAAAAAGACAAGTTAGGGGGGTCATACTACTTGTGTGAGTCCCCAGATAAAAGGTGCTTTGATTTTCTCTATCAACACTGGGAATGAATTATTTGGCTTTAACCCTTTCACTGCCGTGTATGTCTGCAATGCATTTCTCAACAAGGACAACTCGTCTGCTAAGCTTCCCCGCACTTCTTTTTTTTGCACGTGGATCATCTGCTCCACTGCCCAATTTCTGGCTGCTGGACTCATACTGAAACACCTCCCTTGAGCCTCTGGGAAAGCTGGCATCAGTTGTAACCATAACAAACTCAATTGTTCTCAGCAGTGCTCCAACAAATAGAGTCATTAATTACGGTCTCTCTCTCGCCCGCCGTTGGCTGGAGTGGCAATCAATGTGAAACCGCTCATTGCCTTCTCTCAGGGAGTGGAGACAGATGCCATAAAAACAAACTGCAGCATGAGCAGAACCCTGCCAGTAAGGCAGCAGCAGGCTGTACCCAGTAACAGCCATCATGCTGCTTCTGTGTGTGTGGCTACATTTATTTGGGTTGCATCAGCCATGGGGGAAGGTATCCCATTAAGCGAGTATTTTTATCTTATAACGTCAATTTACTTATACTGATTGGCTTCCTGCAGCCAAATATCAATTAAATTGCAAATGCCGGCAGAGGCTTATTTTTATCCCTTGTCTATTCCATTTACACATTTTTGTTGTTGTTGTTGTTCTTTACTGTGTTCCAACATAATTTAATTTATTTCTCTTTCTCTATCGCAAAGAAAATGGTACTCCTAGAAGGCCATTTGCCCTCTGCTCCGGGTTGCTTGGGTTGCTTGGGTCACATTCAGACTCAATACAGACAGTCCATCATCACTTCCACATATTGGCATCATCCAACAAAAAATGGTATATGTTGCTGTAATGTTTATAACCTCTTTTTTAAATACAGTACATATTTGTGTGCATTCATCTTTAGTTCATTAACTTACTATCTGCTTAATGTTCTTTCCTTCTCCACATTCTTCATTTTCCAAGGATTAGTTTATTAACTAGATACATTTATGACATCCCCAGAGAATGAGCTCTAATTTCCCTTATTTTTTTTCTGTTTAAATTGATCATCAGTATGTACTGTAATGTGTTCTAAACGATGCAAAGTAAGTACTTGTAGTTGATGTGAAGCTGATTCATGCCTCTAAGTTCTGCTCTGTGAGTGTTTTTATAAACAGATGTAATCAATGCAAATTTTCATAATTATTTACAGTAAATCACAAATGTAAGATTTTACTGTATATTAAACTTTGTCTCTCAGATCAGATCAACTAAAAGGCAATGAATAAAGTAGAGGTTATGGGCAGAAATAAATTAAAGGGTTTACAGAATAGTGTTAATTAGAAATACTCACCAAGTTTTTTTTTAAATATTTAGACTTTATTGTACTGTATATGGTTGGACATTGAAAACTCGACAGTGGGCTTTAAGTTACATTTAAATGATCCAGATATATTTTCATAGATAGCTCCAGTGATATTTTCAGAATTTAATCACCAACATCGAGACTGGGAGGTACTTTAGATACTTTACAACAAGGCACAAAAATTGGCATTGGCAATGAGTTTCACCACAATTGTATCTGTCTGTTGACATTCAGCCATTTATCTATAGTTGCAAGCAAACTACTTAGAAATTATAAGATCACGTTATTAGCGACATTTGCAGTCGGTAATTAGAATAAACATTAAAAATCTATAGTATAATTCCTGGTGTCAGCTCCTTGTGACCTTGGGCAAGTCACTTTATCTCCTTGTGCCTCAGGCACCAAAACCCTAGATTGTAAGCTCTTCTGGGCAGGGACTGTGTCTGTAAAATTCCTATGTGCTGTGTAGCGCGCACCATACTGTAATTGTGAAGCACTTTGAGTCCCATTGGCAGAAAAGCGCTTTCTGAAATAAAGTTATTATATGTGTGTACATATATTATATTTTTTTTGGGGGGGGGGGGAGTTGTTTGTCTGTCTGTTTACTATGCGTTTGGACACCTCTTAATATATCTTATAATATTGAGCAAGTCACTTTATCTCCCTGTGCCACAGGTACCAAAAACATAGATTGTAAGCTCATCTGGGCAGGGACTGTGTCTGTAAAAATCCTATGTACAATGCTTCTTCCTGCACTCTATGTTGTAATTGTGAAGCACTATGTTATAGTGACTGAGAAAGTACTATTAATAAGTTAATATTGAAGTACACTGCCCATAAAGTAGTGTGCTATATTTATAATATATAACATATAGCTACTGAGTTGTGTCATTAAAAATATTAGTATTAAGGCTGCAATCCCATGATGTTTTGGCTTCCTGTTGCCCCAATATATGGTAGCCATATACTGTAAATACCGGTTGAGTATCTGGGGAACCAGTAGGTTCCAGGAGATAAAAATAGCACAGGCTTGTTATTGTTTAGTAAATCTCAGTTTAACACCATTTACTACATTAGGGCCCATATATTCCCATACATCTGGGCTTGTGTCTTTTAAACCCTATGAATTATTAACACTCATTCAGAGGCGAATGGTCACATTAGCTAAGATGTACATTGTTTGGAAGTTAAAGCTTTGGGAATCACATTTTGCAGGAACTACTTGGATATCCTTAACAAATGCAGCCTTTTAGGCTGAATCTGAACCAAATATTTTTGGAATCGTGAGCTAGAAACCCCAAAATGACTCCATGAGCAATGATGATATATGTCCCTTCTTACATTTGAAGAGCCTGTGCTTTGAAATAGCCTCAATCTCTTTTATGTCTCCTAGTCATTTCCACCAATGTCTCCCATCAGAGTCATGTGATTTGTTTGTCTTCCCTCCTCCCGTCAAGGATGTTTTGCTGTGGCCAGCTCTGTCAGATCACCCTTCTAAGTCCTAATTAATGTTTTCTTTTAATTAACATTAGTTTGGCTTGTGGACAGTAGACAGTACATAGAACCATATCGTAGGTTGGCAATCATTATTTCTACTTTCTCTTGAGCAGAATCAAAGCTCACATGTCTCTTGTCTAGAAAGCTATCATAACAAATATTTTCTCAATTTGTTGGCAATTTTGTGGGCAATAGTACATTGGAAACCCTATATGCAATAGCATTTTTTTTTATTGATATTACATGAAAATGATTTAATAAAGAATGAATATACAACAAATAGAGAAAATCTGATACTTCTAAACACTGGGGTCTTTTTTTTTTTTTTAAAACACTACATGTTGATTTTGGAACATATTTTGCTAAAGCTTGTCTAACTCTTACTTTGAAACAAATTGCATTGACGAGAGATAGAGGCTTATTCATGAAATTTGAGTGTTGCCAGTGCAAAATCACCTGAAAACTGCATGCAATTTGAATCGATAAAATGTAGCGTTTTTGCCATATTCATTAAGAATTATTTATGCCCAATTTCACATCTCATCGTCTTGCACTTTTCACCCAATTTGCTGCACTACCAGAGTAAAAATGTAGGGACCTGGGAGTTACACATTAGTACTGAATCCAATCCTTCAACTAAGTAGCAGGTTGCAGCATTGCTGGATTTTAAATTACTTAACAATTTGTCTCCAATTTATCTGACTTAGTTGCATTTTTGGCTTCAACAAAGGGGAGCGCAGTATCGACCTGAGGAAACAGACAAGAAAACACACAATAGTGTAACACAGTCGTCACTCAAGGGTTAGGTACATGAATCAGTTGTAGGAACTACTCACATTTTCCTTAAAATATAATGGCAGAGTCCATACTGTGGCAGCATCAACAGGGATATATCTGAGAGGAGAAAATCACTGTTCAGTCTCTGTCCCAAACTCTACGCATTTCACCAGGAAGGCTTCATCAGGAATCTGTGAGGATTGCCCGTCGGTCCCGCCCCTGTGACGCACCTGTGATGGGACTGGTGATGCGTGCCGCGTTACCTGGTTGGGGGACACCGCACGTTCCGCGCTTAGGCCCCGCCCCCATGACACGCCCCTGTCAAAGCGGCTGACACACGCCGCTCTACCAGGCTTGGGGACACCACACGGATCTCACTCAGGCTCCACCCTGTGACATCATGGGTAAGGCACAACACACGCAGGCTACGTGCAAGCGCTGCACTATCATGGGCATACGAGGGATTAACTCCATCTCCAATTACCCTTCACCTGCACTTCTCCCTGCCCCTGCCTATCAGTGGATTGAATATGTCTAGGGGGCAGGTTTCATTCATTACTCTGCAGCTGCGTGCTGCTACACTATTGGCTGCCTCTTTGTTTAATACTCAGCCAGCCCTACTGCAAACTGGCTGAGCATAAACCCTGTTAATGTACTTGTTTTTGCCTCAAACACGCTGCTGCCTTGTTGCTGTGTTGTCTTGCATATCCTGTTCCTGTTTTGACCTCGGCTTGTATCTGGACCTCCGCCTCTTTGACCCTTGACCTAGGCTTGCTATTGGATTTCTACCTTCTCTACACCTGGACCCCAGCACCGCACAACGACTATCCGACTTCTCCAATCCCTATATACGACCATTCTGATCTCTCTTATCCTGGCCCAGCTACACGAACTTTACTCTGCACTCCGGACGCGGTTTCGCGGTTGGAAGTCGGTGTATTCAAACATCCCCACCTCAGCCTCGCGGTCCCGTCCTGTTTGTGGTGAGCACTCGTTAGAGTCTGGTAAAATGCGTAGAGTTTGGGACAGAGACTGAGCAGTGATTTTCTCCTCCACGATTGGACCTTCCGGGATCTCCTGCGCCTCCAGAATACCAGCGGTAACGTGGGACGCCTAGATGCGTATATGTGTAGCAATGTGGGGGCGGTGAGATTTGAAACATATCTGCTGCGTCTGTACTCATTTTAAATGCTTAGAAGAATGGCCAGCATGTGAGTGCACATTCTATGAGATTTTATTTATTTTATTCTAAAAAATTCATTTTGCACCTACTGTACTTTCTGCACTATCATATTTCCTCTCTGTTGTCCCCAAGTCGGCTGAATACTACATCATCTCCCAAAAAAATCCCTGTTAATGTTGCCATTTTACTTTAAGGAAAACGTGAGTAGTTTCTACTACTGATCCATGGACCTAACCCATGAGTGAAGACTGTGTTACACTATTGTGTGTTTTCTTGTCTTTTTGAAGTGAAACTTCTTTGCTCACACCTACCACATGAGAAAAATTCCCTGGCAGTAAATGGACTGCATGGTGACAGAAGTGACATCACTGCTGGCAGAAGAGGCCAGGGTGGAGAGAAGACACACACGCGATGATGAAGGCAGCACTAGATCCATGGGGGGGGGGGAGAGAGGACACACACAAAATCCGGCCTCCGTGTCTACAGATCCACTGGGGGGAAAAAGTGGGGGCTGCTCCGGGCTGGGGGACTCAGACAGGGACAGCTCATCCTCCCTATCCAGTGAAGAGGAAGGCGTGTGCCTGGATCCGGTGGATGCTGAACACCTCCTTTCCCCCTCCCCCCCAACCCCAACGAGTGTGCCGCCGACACCCACAATCACCGGTTGGGCCCCCCCCAAATCTCCTCCTCTTTGGCCGAGAGATCCGTTCGCTCCGGTTGGGCGCACCTGCACAGTAGGCGCCAGCTTTAGCAGGGCACGCCTGCGCAGTAGGTGCCAGCTCCGGCTCGGCGAGCCTCTGCAGAATGCACCGGCGCACCAGTAGCAGGACATGGAGACCACCCACCCCCACACACACACAAACACCACACACAGAGAGAGAGAGAGACACACACACAGAGAGAGAGAGAGACACACACTGACTGACACACACAAACAAACTGATTGACACACACACTCACTGACACACACACACACACTGACTGACACACACACACAGACATACTGACACATACACACACACACTGACTGACTGATGGATACACACACACACTGACTGACACACTGACACACACACTGACTGACACACTGACACACACACACTGACTGACAAACTGACACACACACATAGACGCACACAAGGAATTCACAGTTACTATAAATATAGAAGTGCACATAGCTAAATCAACATTCTAAGTCAAACTACTTGGCACTGAAATTGTGTTTTGATTTTTAATTAAAAACATCACCATCACAAATACAATTTCTGTGAGAAAAAAGTGTCAAAAGACAAAGAAGTTTCCCTTAAAATGCACGTGCTCACACACTTTTTTTTCCTCGGGTCTATACCGCGCTCCCCTTTATTGAAGCCAATCCACAAGTAGAAGAACCAAACAAAACAGTTCTATTAAGGGATTGATCAGCAGTATCACTTCTTATTATCACTGTCACTTTTCTATTGTTATATTTATTATAATAATATAATAATAATAATAGCATGTTCTTGTATAGCGCTGCTAGTTTTACATAGCGCTTTATAGAGACATTTTGTCATTTATGTCACGTACACATTTCTAGTTAGTACATTTTTAGTGCAGCTATCTTATTATTATTAATTATATTTTTTCATGGTTTATTTACATTTGATATTAGTCACATATTGGGTGTGCATATTGTATCACTAAAAGGAGCGCCACAATTGTATAGTTTGTGTTTGTTCTGGGTAGTTGCCGTTTTGCCAGCTTCAGGCTATTTGAAATGTTTCTCATCTCAGAAAAACAATATTTGCAATGAAAATGCTTCATATGTGCTTTATTTATTTTTTTCACTGACTATATTTCTTGCTGCAATGCAAATTATTGTAAAATTCATGGAGCTAGCACTAACCGACTTCATTTTCTAAGAGAAGTCAGCATGGCTTTGGTGGTAGATTTCTAATATCCAGAGCAGGGAAAATGGTTACATTTGACTATTTTACTGCTTGTACAATCAATCAATGCAAATTCCCTAAGCTGACCTCAGTACGCTTTATATTTACCCTGAAAAAACCCAGTCATTGGGGGATATGTATCCGTATAATGACATTTTCTCCAGAATACAGAGCAAACATTTTCATTTGCAGCAGTTTGCACCTGTGGCAAAGATATGAAACCATGTATTTTATTTTCTTACAATGAGGGTAACACCACCTCAGATGTTGCAAATGAAAATGATTTTGTGAAAAAGGAAATATTCACCAAATGTGGTTTTTAACTTTATTGTGAGTCATATCTTAAATTACCAATCCTTCACCCCTTTTCTTCAACTCCCTTGCTCGCCCAGTTCCCAAGATATCCGTATTTTTTTTTTACAGGACCAAGACACGAACAAACTACAAATTGTCAGGAATCGGCGTTCTCCTCGCTTCCCACACAGAGCACCCCCTCTCCGCAGGGAGCCCCTGGACCCACAAAACAATCCTGCCTTACTGTCCTCCACGGCTCCTCGCCCCTGCCGCCGTCGCGGGATCACTCCCCTCGGCGATTCCTCTGCTCAGCGCCGGGCGCGCCCACGCCATCCTGCACACACACCTACACGCACGCCAGCTTCAGACGTTATGTGCATGCATTCCCAGCTTACAGAGCACACGCCTAACAGAGCACTTTTAACCACTGCTCCTGCAGTGAGGCGTCGCCCCCAAGCATCACACAGTTCCATGCAAATCAATGATTATACTCAGCTGGGCTGTAACACCTCCCTCCTATCAGGGAGGACTCCTTGCAGTCCTCCAGGCCTGCCCCCTTTTCCCATTGGCCTGCCCAGCTTTATTATGCCTGTGCTTCCCATCACTCGTCGCTCGACATAGTTCTGTATGGAAGCATTTGACTACTCTCTCAGTGACTCCTCAGGTATTGACGCAGATTGGACGACTACCCCCTCTGCCTCTCGACTTCGGCTCTACTTGGACTTCGTGACTTCTGGCATCCCTGTAACACGGCTTATACCTTCGGTCATCCGCAACTCTCCTATCCCTGATCTTGGCAACGGCAAATACTACTCCTCCTCTACTACCGGTACCGGCAAGTATTGTCTTCATTACTATACCTGGCCTGGCAACACTAATACCACACTCCGGACGTGCTCCCTTTGCTGCGGGTGCGTGTATCCATACGTCCCACCTCAGCACAGGGGACGGGTCTGGTCCGCGGGCAGCACCGGCGTAACACAAATATAACCATGGGATCACCAATAGGAAGCTGCCCCCATCATCTCCCACTGGCACGATGGCTTTCTATTGGCGACCAGAGAAACGCTCACCATTGCGGTTATACAGCCAAATATCTTGGGAATCGAGGGCAGGAGTTGGAAGATGGGGGACTAGTTTTGGGCGACCCCTTGATTTCAGATAAGTAAGCTGTTTGTATGGGATATAATCCCAGTGTTCAGGGCTCAGCTATCCTAGGTACATATATATAAATGTACATTTGATCACAGCAGTAATAAATCCATCCAGACACTTGAGCATAAATGAAGGCTATATGAGACTCACTATGGTAATAAAACAGGAAGGTGTAATAGTTATGCTGGAGGAATGACACAGATTTCCATATATACCATAAAGGTACTGTATAAATCCCCAGTTAAACCAAAGTACATACCATAATATGCAGTCCTTGTTGGAGCCTCAGTGGAACAGCTGCTCGGTCTTTGATGAACGCGTGCGTCACGCGAGTAGCATATGTAGATAGTGTGTGGTCCCGTGGGGTCCGATGGCGGAGCACTGCAATGCAAACAATGGGGGCTGCAAACCCCTAATAAAAACGATATATTGCGTGGTCATAGGGAGTACAAAACACTCTGACGCGTTTCAGGACCTAAGGGACTTAGGTCCTGAAACGCGTCAGAGTGTTTTGTACTCCCTATGACCACGCAATAAATCATTTTTATTCCTGAACTGGTTTGCAGCCCCCATTGTTTGCGTTGCAGTGCTCCGCCATCGGACCCCACGGGACCACACACTATCTGATTTCAGATAATATAAAAAGTAAAAAGAAACAAACTAAAACAAGCCGGACTGTTGATTTTATAATATTGCATACTAGACTTACTAATTAAAACTAGTTCATTCACTGAATCCATAAGATTTTATATCTAAAGCAAATGGGAAATGTAAACAACAAACACAATTTCCTCTCATTTTTGACACAGTTAGACTTAATCAGTAACTCAGTGAGTAGACGCTGATAGCAATGACACTCACTTTTAAGCAGGGGAGCCTGGTTCTTGTGAACTTGGGTAAGTCCAGTGACATACTGTAGCTAGACATGTGCGGACCCCCGGGCAAAAAAATATTCAGAGCCCCATTATGAGGGAACATATTCCGTAGATTCAGGCGTTGCCATCGGCCCCCTGCCCCCTCCTCCCCTCCCCCCCAGTGTGTTGGCGGCCCTGCAAGCCCCCTCCTGCTTTTATACCTCCTCACTCTGCTCTATTCACCCCTCTCTCCTCATGTATTTCTCTCCCCCCTCTAACACCCCCTCTCTCACTACCCCCTTTTTCCTCTCACACTCTCCCCCCCTCCTTGCTATCACTCAGTAACCCCCCCCCCCACCCCACCCTTTAAACACTTAATCCAGCTCCTTCAATCCTCACCTCCACCCCATGGCCACACACATAAAATATCCCCACACACACATAAAATTCCCCCTCTACAATACAGTACCCCCCCATACATAAATTAGAATAACCACCTACACGCACACTACAATAACCTCTACACTACTATAGCTACGCTCCTGGGTAAGTCACTTAAGTCACTTTCACTCCCTGGGCATAAGGTACCACAACATAGTTTGGAAGCTCATTAGGGCAGGGACTGCCGGTAAAATTCTATGAACATTTGCTATATTATGAAGAGCTTTGATTCCCATTGGCAAAAAAAGTGCTTTATGAAATGTTATGTTGTTAGTATTACTTGTATTAAGGCAGTTGATGGTAAGATAAATGTGCCAAATTTTCTTTAGCCTTAATGGGATCTATGTATCAAGGCAATACTCATGCAGCAGTGGGGCAAAACAACTGCCCCATGTTTATCAAAGAAAAAACCCAGTGGAGTGATATGATTTTTGCACCATTGTCTTGATATAAAGTTAAAAAAAAAAATCAGTTAAGCAATGCATATATTACAAAGGTATATATACTATATGCAGTATACTGTATAGTATATATACCTTTGTTATATGTGCATTACACATTTTCTTGTATATACAAGATATATCAAGTGTGCAGATACAATAGGGTTAAGTAGTTTCTTAGAAATGCGGCCACAATGCTGGTTTTAACACAAAAACCTAAGTTACTATGATAAATAACGCATTCGGCGCAATAAGAAAAAAAAAGTTGTCCTAATATACAAAAATAACTTGATAGGAGAGGGACTGGTAGATTGTGTTGATAGTAGATCAGAAAATGTCCTGAACTTGTTCCAATAAGCAAATAGAAAATATCAATGTCACCAGAACCTGAAAGGATGTTATATTCAGAAAGTTAATAATAACTATCAATGTGACAAAAAATTCAATATTGTAAAAACCGCATTGGAGTATGTCAATTTTCTTTTTCGTGTCTCTATTTCCGTATCCCACTATTCAGTTACCTTTTGCTTTAAGTCCAAAATCACATGAATGGAGCAGGTATCTGTGACTTGTTGCTGCATACAGTAACCTTATTACCTTGGGATATCGTCCGTTCAGGTTCACCGGGAGTAATAGGTCATTCACGCTGGTAAAACTTGGCATTTCAACGTCAATGCTTCTCTGCTGAGTCGTCCACGCACAGTGAATCCTGCATCTGCGTCTCACCTGCTCCAGAGATTAAGATGTCTTCACCACACCGGGAAGAGAGCCTCCCATGACTTGTTAACACCGTACGGATCATAGATACATTGGGCGGCAGAATCTCCAACGCTGCATGGGAGTTTCACCAAGCACAGTGCCCCTCGTTCCAACTCCCCACTGGATAGCGCGCCATGGTGCCAAGTAGGACAGCAGCTGCACCCACTCCACTCAGGTGTATCACCAAGCTCAGAGCCTCTCGATCCGACTCCCAGGTAGGATACCGCGTCATAGTGCTGAGGAGGAGTTTCAATTATCCGATGCACAGACACCGCTGGACATGGCGCCACGGCACCAAGGAGGACAGCAGGTGCACCCACTCCACTCAGGTGTTTCCCAAGCAAAGAGCCTCTCGATCTGACTCCTAGCTTGATACTGCATCACAGTACTGAGGAGGAACCTCAATCATTAGAGATCTAATGCAAATAACTCCAAACGGTCCAATTTCTTTTGAACTTGTAATATGAAACGTAGACCATAAGAGTATACACATACAATAAACAAGTAGGTATGCTCAGAGAACCCTATGCGTTTTGTCTTATCTAGACCTCATCAGGGGTATGATATAGTTATTATTAACTTTCTCAATATAACATGCTTTCATGTTCTGGTGACATTAATATTTTCTGTTTGCTTATTGCAAGTTCAGGACATTTTCTGATCCACTATCACCACAAACTACCAGTCCCTCTCCTATTAAGTTGTTTTTGTATATATACGGATAATTTTTTTTCTTATTGCGTTATTTATCATATATATATATATATATATATATATATTAGAGAAAAAAGAGAAAAAGCGCCCGATCCATATGTAAATTCCAAATACAAAGTTTTAATAAAAAAAATTTTAAGACCTGCTAAGGAACAGATGATTGTTATTATGTCCTGATATGAAAAACCATAGAATTCAACAAAGGTGTACTTTCTTTTTCACACAACTGTGTGTATATATATATATAAATTGTGACAATTTTTAAATTGTGACAATATTGACAAATTGTGAGTGTGCATTTGTCTTGTCATTTTTAAATTGTGACAATATTGACAAATTGTAAGTGTGCATTTGTCTTGTCATTTTTTATTAAAACTTTGTATTTGGATTTTACACATGGATCGGGCGCTTTTTCTCTTTTGTCTCTACTAGAATTCGCTTGGTGGTTGCTTACCCCAAAGAAGAAGCAGCCCGGACGTTCTAATTTCCTTACAAAGAATATCCATCATTAATGTGAAGGAACACAATTTTATATTATTTTACACATATAATTTTTTCATATATTCTTGTTTTTTATAGATTTTTATACATTTTTGTGTTTTTTCATATATTTTTCCATGTTTTTTTATATATTTTTCTTTATTTTTTTTTTTTCACACTTTCACACTCACCATTCATATATAACCACAATCCGAGTTCCCATTACATATTTTGTATAATTGCATTTTATACAGGTCATCTGTTTTAACTATTTTTGACGATCTGTGTGCAATCAAGAGTCTGCTGTGAGGCTGGTACACATCCAGGCGCTGTCAAACTATACATTTTATATATATATATATATATATATATATATATATATATATATACACAGTTGTGTGAAAAAGAAAGTACACCCTTGTTGAATTCTATGGTTTTTCATATCAGGACATAATAACAATCATCTGTTCCATAGCAGGTCTTAAAATTAGGTGAATAAAACCTCAAATGAACAACAACACATAACATATTACACCGTGTCATGATTTATTTAACAAAAATAAAGCCAAAATGGAGAAGCCATGTGTAAAAAACTAAGTACACCTTATGATTCAATAGCTTGTAGAACCACCTTTAGCAGCAATAATTGAAGTCATCGTTTTCTATATGACTTTATCAGTCTCTTGCATCGTTGTGGAGGAATTTTGGCCCACTCTTCTTTACAACGTTGCTTCACTTCATTGAGGTTTGTGGGCATTTGTTTATGCACAGCTCTCTTAAGGTCCAACCACTGCTTTTCAATCGGGTTGAGGTCTGGACTTTGACAGGGCCATTTCAACACCTTGATTCTTTTCTTTTTCAGCCATTCTGTTGTAGATTTGCTGGTGTGCTTGGGATCATTGTCCTGTTGCATGACCCAATTTCAGCCAAGCTTTAGCTGTCGGACAGATGGCCTCACATTTGACTCTAGAATACTTTGGTATACAGAGGAGTTCATGGTTGACTCAATGATTGCAAGGTTCCCAGGTCCTGTGGCTTCAAAAACAAGCCCAAATTATCACCCCTCCACCACCGTGCTTGACAGTTGCTATGAGGTGTTTGTGCTGATATGCTGTGTTTAGTTTTTGCCAAACTTGGCGCTGTGCATTATGGCCAAACATCTCCACCTTGGTCTCGTCTGTTCAAAGGACATTGTTCCAGAAGTCTTGTGGTTTGTTCAGATGCACCTTTGCAAACCTAAGCCGTGCTGCCATGTTCTTTTTAGAGAGAAGAGGCTTTCTCCTGCCAACCCTTCCAAACAAACCATATTTGTTCAGTCTTTTTCTAATTGTACTGTCATGAACTTGAACATATAACATGCTAACTGAGGCCTGTAGAGTCTGAGATGTAACTCTTGGGTATTTTGCAATTTCTCTGAGCATTGCACGGTCTGACGATGGGGTGAATTTGCTGGGATGTCCACTCCTGGGAAGATTGGCAACTGTCTGCAATGGTTTCCACTTTTGAATAATCTTTCTCACTGTAGAATGATGGACTTTAAATTGTTTGGAAATGGCCTTATAACCCTTCCCAGATTGATGGCAGCAACAATTGCTTCTCTAAGATCATTGCTGATGTCTTTCCTCCTTGGCATTGTGTTAACACACACCTGAATGCTCCAGACCAGCAAACTGCTAAAACTCTGGCTTTTATAGAGGTGGTCACACTTGCTGATGTTCAATTAATCAAGGGCATTTGATTAGCAGCACCTGTCTGCTACTTAGAATCTTAATTCCTTTGGAAGCAGTAAGGGTGTACTTAGTTTTTCACACATAGCTTCTCCATTTTGTTTTTATTTTTGTTAAATAAATCATGACATACATATATATATACATATATATATATATATATATATATATATATATATACATACATACATACATACATACATACATACATACATACATACATACATGGTAAGGAAAACAGCAAGCACTCCAACGTTGTAACCCAAATAAGCCTGGTGCTAGTCCCATAAATAATGTAAAGAGTACGTTACCATCCAGCAGGGCAGCAGAACAGCAAAAAGAGGCAGCACTCAGAGGTAAGTGCACAAAAAATTGTATTGTAACAGACACAAAAATCCGACGTTTTGATCCCACAGAGGGATCTTCTTCCAGAGAGATCTTCTTCACCCCAGGAAGAAGATTCCTCTGTGGGATCGAAACGTCAGATTTTTTAGTCTGATACAATATAATTCTTTGTACACTTACCTCTGAGTGCTGCCTCTCTTTGCTGTTCTGCTGCCCTGCTGGATGGTAATGTTCTCTCTCTCTCTCTCTCTCTCTCTCTCTATATATATATATATATATATATATATATATATATATATATATATATACATATATAGTATATCTGTCCATCATTGTTCTCTTTTCCTTTAGTTTAGATTAACATATCTGAGGTGGTCTAAACTAATGGTTAAAAAGTTGCATCAAATGTAGACTAACAAGATTCTTATGTTTGATATAGCTACAAGCAGAGCATTAAACCACAATTTTCGTGTCTTAACACATCAATCCAAAATAAGTCATAATTCATAAATACATAGACACTAATTAATCCTTTGAGTGCCACTGATGGAATGGGAGGAGTGCTCCTCCTTCAGTTCCACATTCTCCTTGATCGCATTCTGCGATCTTCCCTAGAACAATGACGTAGCTACTATGCAGAGGGCCCCTAGAGTGCCCGAATTCATGACGTAGTAGCTACGTCTATATGGAACCCAAAGAGTTAAAGTAAACATAAACTATATCAATTTTGTATCTGCATCCATCCATAGTAACCTGGTTCTTGATAAATTACTCCCTTAGTGTCAAAGAATATATACAACATTGGTATCTCTTCAATGGAAGTGTGAATGGTTGGCAAATGTAGCGCTTCAGAAGCAGCCACACCCATCACAAAATTATAATCTAAATGTGGTGGATTAAAACATGCATTGACTTTCTTTTTCATGGCTACATTTAATAATGATAGTTAATTAAAAATAAAAAATCTCTATAACTAAATTTAGAAGGGGCTTTTGCAGAATATAAAGGGATGGACACAAAAGATGGATACAATCCTGATTTGTACAAACATCATTCTCTCCAGAGCTGATCCTTTTTCATTATCCCTCTATCAGTTAATGGCAGTTTTCTTGGCAATTCCACAGAAGGTAGTTTAGCAATTGTGTGCATTAGCAATCCTATAAAACTCAGATAACTGAAGATGGCAAATGGGAACTAGCCAGAATCTTCCAGGAAAATCAGGAGCTATTTGTTTGTTTTATCTGTTTCTTTCTTATTTCCCATCATTCACATTATCTCCGTGACAGTTTGCTATTTTTATTCCCAAAGCAGTTGTTTGCCTTTTGATAAATGAGCATTAAACTTTGCAACATATATAAGAATGGAGAAAGTGAAGCCCTAAATAAAGTGAAAGCCATGTAACATCCATTCTAAAATGTTTCCACTTTCCACTTTTCATAATTCAATATATGTTTAAACCCCTTCACAATGTGTTGCAGGACCCTCTGGTCGCGAAGGGGTTACTGTTTTTCCCTTCCAATTAATTCATATAGGAGAGGAAATCTTTCCCACCAATGGATTGGGGTACTTAACAACACCTATTGATTTTTTTACTTTCATTACTTCTATTTTCAGGGGTAAAATATCTTTTAAAATGGAATGGGACTTTTTACTTACAACGAAAATGGACAGAAAGGGGTGCCAATGTGGTACCCATTTATGCAAACATTTGTATACACAATTTTTAACAAAGATACACATGTATGCATTCACAATCCATATTTAGTAAATATGCCAAATGCTTCCTTAGGTATGTTGATGATCTTTTTGTGTTTGTTCAGCATCTAAAGAACAATGTTTGATGTTTTTAAGGATTTAAATTCGCGCCCTACTCCTTTAAAGTTTACTAAAACACATGATCATGATTCCATCCATTATTAATTAATGTCATATTAAAAGGCTGATTAATAAATTAAACAATTCTTTGTATGTTAAGAAGAAGAATGTGCCATTATTTGCAAGAATCCAATATCTGGCAGGCTTGAAAAGAGGCTTTCCGTATTCTCAACTTCTTAGAGTAAAAAGAATATTAGTGAATCCACAGGAACAGACGGCTAGTTTATTAAAGACGTGTGACAGGTTTTTAGTACAGGGATATTAACAACGTGATGTTTAGGAAACTCTATATAAGATCTTACTCATAGGCAAGGCTATTAATTATAAATTAACTAAGGGTGCAAACAAGCATAGGTTTCCTTTGGTAATGACATTTAATCATCATTTACAAATAGTACACAATTCTATACACAAACATTGGCCATCCTTGACGACTTATATGTATCTGAAACAAACTATGGATAGGGGACCAATGTTTGTCTACAAAAGAGGCAGAAATATATTTTCCTTTTTTGTTAAACCTGATCATACAGGTAAGTATTATATGTTATAAAGAAAATATATAACTGCGCACAAACTGTTTAATAAAGGTGACTTATACTGTAGTGTATACAATATTGTGATATTAAATAGTCTGAATAATAACCATAAAAATGGCCTTAAAGAGTGCACCCAAAGATTTGTGATAAATATCAACAACAACAACTTTGTTTTTTAAACCTCATGTGTTGAGAGAGTCTGCTGCTTGTCACAGTTAATGGCCCGAAACCATAGAGATCGGTCGCCTAGTGCGGTGCAACTCGGTGATGTCAGCGCCGATGGTAGCTGTGGCTTGCCAATGGTAGCGCCATGGAGCTGTGGCTTGCATTGTGGGATTTTACCCCAGCAATTTGGGGTTAGTTTGTTCCATTGTCCGCCGTGTATGCTGATATCCACACCTGTGACATCACCACCGTGTGGACGTGTGCCCTCGCCGAGTGCCTGCATTGGAGCCCTGGACCGCCTGAAACAGGAACGTCCGTGGAGACTTCAGTGGGGAGCCAGAAGGACAACTGCTATTCAAGGAGTGGATCGTTTGGATACCTGAGTGGTAACATGTACCCAAAACATCGCCCTGCTTAACTAAATGATTTTTTCTGTACGTGCATATAATACCACACATTATTGTTTTTGTATTGTAATTATAATTACATATTTATACACTATGAGAGGTCGTCCACTGTCTCGTTTTACTTTTCAAGTATTATATGTGTCTACACATTGTTTGACTCATGCTCAATGCAGGAGGTGCCTTAAAGCTGCAGTTCAAGCAATATCCTACATGTGTGGGTTTTTTTTAAATAAATCAATTCTGTACTATGAGAAAATACTTGTAGCATTTAAAAATAATAATAATTTAAAGACATTTTTAATGTATTCTAATTTAACAGCATTTTTGTTTCTATATGTAGCACTTGTTCTCCCACCCTGAGTGAGATCGTGCGGCTACCGTGTTTTCTGGTGCGTTGCATACCTGTGAGGTGGAACAGGAGGTCTTGAGAAACTCCGCGGTGGTATGGGGAGACATCAGGACAGGTTCTCAGTACTGGCCTTTCATGATGCAGCGCCTCCAGCCAGTGAGGATCCTAGTACAGCCAGGATGATCCACACTTGCACTCCGATAATGTCTCAGTAAAGCAGCCATAAGATATAATCCAACTGAGTCTTTATTGATGTATAATCATATTCACAGCAGTCATAACTCCTGGAGCAACACCCCCTTTAGTGAAGGCCCGGTAGGCCCCATCCCAGCTCCCTTACACCTGATGGTATATACGGTGAGACATGCTCCTACTCCACAGGAGGAGGAGAGAGAGCCCTGACTTCTGGGAGAGTGTCAGATATGTACCCCAAGGAAGTGGCTTGTAACAGGGCATGTCTGATACTGACAGGCATCACATTTTGTGCATGTGACCCAGCCAGTATCCTCCCAAGAATAACACTCTCAGGTTGTTGCTAGGCCCATCCCTGGATACAGTAACAGTGCATCCAAGCTGCAATAACAAGCTAGGCCTTATGAAAAAGCTTATCCCTCACAGAGCCTGTACTTAACAAGACTTATGCTGTTAGAGCCCAAAAGAAAGATAGTAGCCAGAGGACTAGGCTACATCCTCCCCTTGGTGAAAAAACTCTCACGCCCACGCTGAGGAATACAGTATATGCAACACCAATGTACTGTACCAACAACCCTGAAAGGAACATGATGCAAATGCATTAATATAACATTACAATGCAAACAGTATGTAATCACACACACCTGGTACCTCCCTTTTTGGAGAACCCTTGGTACCGTACAGCTCCATTTATTGAGCTAGATCAGTAGTAATGCTCAGGATCAGGCTTCTTTACCATCCTGCTCTGGCTATCAGGCACTGTGACAGAGTGACAGCACCTCCAACCTGACTCTGATATGTACTCCACCCTGTCTAGATGGATTTAGGGGTCCCTACCCATACCTTTACCAGATATTTAGCCCTGTCCTCCCCACAGAACATAGACCCTTTTGTAATACTGACCTGATATTCTAGGATGGCGGTTTTTACCCACTCATCCCTGTGTGCTATAGCGCACCTCATCAATGGTTCCAGGAGATATGGGTAATCAAACCCCATTTTTTTTAAACGCTGCATGAGTACCCTCTCTGCTCTGCTACATTTCATTAAATGATGCCCCACTGCCTTACCGGGCAACAACCAATATAAATACCCTTACCATAAAGGTTTCTCAGGGCCCTCCACATGCTCAGAAGATAGAGTATCATCTGCGGGAGACTCCTTAATGCGCTTACGCATGGCCTCTGCTGCTTCCTCTAGCCGAAACCGACCCTATTCCCCCCCAACACGGTACCTTGTCACCCTCCTCTAGAACAAAACGTGTCCTGTTTAAATGAGGCATGTACCCCCTATACATCGGGTCCCACCATGGCAAGGCTCCCACAATAGGTGTAACATGCAAGTCAGGCACTTTAACAGCTTCACTTCAAGGAGCTACAAAAATTTCCGGTGACATGGCCTGAGGTGACAGGGGTTTACTGCTAGGGTTGGGATCAGCATGGGGTACGCTGGAGCTGTGGGGCAGGCACATTAGAGTCCTTGGACCGGGGAACTATAGATACCTTCCAAGGCGGAGCAATGGGCACGTCTCGGCCTCAGGAACAGGAAGGACGATCTCCAACTTGGGAGCATGACAGGGCCCTGCCCAGTACATGGCGGACAGCCATGCTCTCGTTGTCCGATGAACCAGAAGCATCATCCACTTTGGCTGGATTTTCCCTCTTGGAGCGGGTTGGTGGATAGGGTGTGCAGAATACCTCGCAGTAAGCAGGTGGGCCTTCTCTGCGGACCTCCTGCAGAGTACTGGATGGCTCCGACGTCACTCCGGATGAGGCAGCAGAGGATTCCGACCACGGCAAGGCAGCAGGTGAGTTTCTGAGGGCCTCCATCCATGCGACAGGGCCAGAAAGGGTAGGTGATAGGCAGCTCGGGCCCCATTGTTTTGGGTCGGAGATAAGGACCTTAGCATGTCCCACAGATAGATAGCAACCGAAGCTCCTGTCCAGGGCAGTCGCATAAGGGGCAAACCTCCAATAGTATGTTGTCATCATCTCCCTGAATCACTAGGACCCCTCCGGTTAGTTCGTATTCCTATTTCGGTGTCCATTTTGATTTTAGCATTGGAGCAGCTCTGAACACATCTATCAGCCACAGAGTCAACGTGTGTCTGAGCTCCTCGCATCCAGCAGTCCCAGGATAGTCACAAGACAAGACAAGACTCCAAGACGAAGCCCCACTGCTAGGGGTGAAACGCGTAGAGGAGGAGATTGTGGTGTAGCCCCTGTTTGAATTTCGTGCCATTAAAGTTTTTTTGTATCATCCAAGACTTCTGAACTCTGTCATGCGCAGTAGCGCCTTTTTTCACATACTACCCATTCGCACATATCCAAGGCAGCACGCGGACGCCGGCAGAGACTGAGAGCCAGACCCAGACCGGAGTGGAGACTAAAGGTAAGAGTTTCTTCACTTTATTACCTCTCCATACACTCCGGTCACCCTAGGGTCCTACACTAGCTCCCTCTTGACCAGCACAGTGATGGTGTGACACCAAGGTGCAGCAGCGGTGCGACTGAAGCGCAGGACAGGTTCTTTTGCCCAGGATAGTCACACCCTATCCCCTCCCCCTGATGGACCCAGGCATCCAATCAGGAGGAAGAAAAGAGGCGCAATTGCAGAATTGCGTGCCAGTTCTGGAGGTTGAGCATAAGGATAGCTTGCAATTGATTGCACACTTTTGCAAGCAGACATGCAGTCCCCGTTTCGGCGGGAACCGCCATTTTGTGACAGCACATTGACATGCGGTCCCCGTTTTCTGCGGGAACCCACATTGTGGATAGCAAAGGTCCAGTATGCAGCTCCCTTATGGAGGCCACGTTGTGCATGGCTGCAGCTCTTCAAACAGAGGTTCTGGCACCCGCAAAGCGGGCGCCCCTCCTCAGATACTTGCCCGATCACACAGATTAGTATAGTTGGGTTGTCAATAGTTTCCCCGGGGATGCATCAGGGAACAACCCCCGCCTTCTTCATGTTGTAGTTGAATGGGTAACTGTCTCCCCATAGATGCATCAGGAAACTGCCCCCACCATCTTCTTGCTGCACGAGCGGATGGTAGTCTCCCTGGGGTCACATCAGTTAACTACCCCCACTCTTCTTCTTAGAGTAATTAGTTTGGCAACAATCTCCCTGGAGTCGCATCGGTGAACTGTCCCAGTAACGGGACTTATCCCTGTTCACAAATGTGCCTCTAATCAAGCAGTGTGGTGGTTAACTGCTGGTAGGCAATTAACTAACACCACCTGGATGATTACAGGGGTTAGAAAAAGCCTGCCTCTGAAACAGGAAGTGGGAATCCTTAGCACACCTGTGAGCTGAACAAGGAGACAGACGTCTTGAGCCTGCCAGAAGAGACTGCACGCTGCCAGAAAGACACAGGGGAAAGTACTTCTAAACCTGGAGAACAAAGGAGCCTTCCCCTACAAGAGACAGATAAGACTTTCCTTTCTAAGACTTTTTGTATATCTACACATATCAAGATATATGTTTGGGGCTGGGAGACATGCTAATCTAAAGGGAGTTGTGGACTGCATAGGTTTCACTAGACATACTCCCAAGTGGAACAGAAGCTTTGTTTGACCCCTTATTTGCATACGTTTGGATGTTTTCTTGTGTTAAAGAAACAGGCGCAATAAAAGCCGTATTTAATTTCACCTTAAAACAGTCTCCATTGCATACTTCTGCACGTGTCCTCTTACATATGGTGTCAGAAGTGGGATTGAGGTGGCCCTTGAATTTAAAAGGTGCCCCGGAGATTGCCTGTGAATTTTTTTTTGTGCTTTTTGCCTACAAACAGCCTGAGCAACATAAACAAAGAATCAAATGCAGCAGAGACCAGAATTAAAGGGATACACATCCAGGAAGGAAATCTACACTGCACTGAAGAAAGCCACAAAACCACAGATGGACTCTTTTCCCCGATTCCAAGAGGAGAGAGAGAGACTGTGCTGAAGCAGGTAAACCTTACTTGCCTATCACAATAAAGTGTAATATGGTCATTGAAATAAGGGTTTTGCCTTCCAGCCGTAGTCAGGGTTCAAGAAGTAAGTTAGCCCTTAAAAGGGATAGGCGTTTGTTGTTTTCAAATGTTTCGCTGAACCCGTGAATACAGATGGTGACCCACGAGCGGTACTGATTCTGCAAGTAAAGGCTGACACACCGCATAGGACTACCAGCTGTGAATGGAGTATATGCAGAAAAGTGTGAAAATTGATGCCACACTGAGCTGAAGCAGGGGAATTTTCAGCAAACAAGTGCTGTGTGTAAAATTGCCCTACTGGGGAAAAAGTAATTGCTGAATTGTGTAAAAGGTATCCCAAAGCCATAGCTGAGTGTTGAGTCGCCCTGCCGGGAGTGAAAGAAATAGAACCCTGGGAATGTAAAATGGCCACCCAGCTGAAGTCAAATACAGACTCTGTAAAAATAGGGAAGAAAATTTGTTCCTGGTGTAAAGAAACCCACCACACGGGGCAGTGTCCCTTCAGGCCTTATTCAGACGATGAGAGTGAATGCATGCACAGTAATGCTAATATTGTAAACCTTACTCAAGGGAAGAAAAAGTCTACAGAGAGGCCTGTGAGAGCTACAACCTCTACAAGCAAAATATGCCCACCTGTAGGACTACAACCATTTGGGGTTCTAGCAAATACAGTGGCAACAGCTGCAATAGCGCGTCCAGAGGTCAGGAAGAAAAATACACCTGATAGCCCCAAAATGGAGGACAAGATGCAGCGTTCCTGTAATGAACCCTACCCCACGGAAGAGTGGCCCCTCCAGTCCAATGAGGAGGAAGACATCTCTTATGGGGAACCCAAACCGAGTCACACCCACAAAACACCCCAAGAATGGTGGGGGTGCCTGAACTCGATACGAACCGAAAAGACCACTCCCTATGATGACGAATATAATCGGCAGGAGAAAGAGCGGGAGCAGTGGATCACCGAATATTTCCGTCAGCTATTACAGTTGCAAGAAAAGCAGGGTGGATCCAGTGACGCTGCTAAAATTTCAAATGAAGATGGAGACGCCAGTATACCTGAGGGGACGGTGTCATCCAAAACAAAAGGGCGAAAAAAGAAAAGCGGTTCTTCACTTACCGTGGAAGGAACAGACACATCTGCAGATCTTGCAGAGGAAAAGGGGGTCCAAAATGCCCTGCAGCCTAGAGAAAATGGAGAAGTCGTCCCGCGGATGACTGAATATCCAGAGGGCCCAAGGCAGAAGTCGTGTACCCCAAAGAAGTGCCTGTCCGGTGCTAATAGTGAGAAACCCTCAACCAACCATCCCAGGGAAGCGGAGCCGTAACCGGTGAATGACAATCCCTTGACCAGCCCTGGGGATGCCCTGAGAAATGCCAGGCATGACTGTGATCTGCTCCGGGAACAATTGAAACTGAAGAACGCAGAGCTACTGAAAAATAACGTGAAGCTACAGAAAGATGTGCTCACAATGTACTCTTTGGCCAGGACAGAATTGGACAATCTCAAGACTGAGCTAGATACTGCAAACGCTACTATTACCACCATGGATGAAAAGCAGAGCCAATCTGATAAAATGATGGCTAAGCTGAAGCGGAAGTATGAGGAGGCACTGAAGCAGATGACAGTCATCCAGCAAGAGATGTACACTCTTCGCATAGAGCTGAATGCCTCACAACAGGAGGTCAACAGTGTCCGGACAGAGGTAGACGTATCTCAGAAGGAGGTTCATACACTCCGCAGAGCACTGGATGCCTCACATCATGAGATCAACTGCTGCCGCACAGAACTGGAAGTCTCCAGAAAGGAACTTCAAAGTCTCACTGAGGAGCTGGACATTTCAAAGAAAACTATCCTCCATCTTAACTTAGATCTCAAAGTCTCTCAGAAAGAGCTTCAGAAGCTAAACCTGGAGATGGAAGTCTCAAGCCAGGAGACAGCCCGCCTCCAAGCAGATGTGCAAAAATGGAAGGTGGACTGCAAGGAGGCCCTGAATAGTACAGAGACTGAAAAAGGAGAAAATTTAAGATTAAAAAAAGAAAATTCAGAGTTGACAAACCACGTCAATGGAAAGATTGAAAAGCTGCACGAGCTTGAAAAAATAAAGAAACGGTTGGAAGATGAAAAATTTGAAGCAGAGCACCGACTGCAGAACCAACTGCAAGGTCTGCGTACACACCTCCAGAATGTCGAGGAGAAGCAGCAAACTCTGCAGGAAGAAAATCTGCAGGCTGCTAAGGAAATACAAGTGCTGCAGGAACGTCTGATTACCCAGTGCGTCCTCGCAAAGCAGCAGGGTAAACTGAAGGCTACCCTGACCATCACCAAAGCATCGCTAGAGGCTAAGCTTAGAGGCCAGGTGACTTGGTACAAGAGGGAGGACAAAAAGGTCCAGAAACTGAGACGAGTGTCTGCGGCCCAAGCGAAGAAGTTCACAGTGCTCCACAAAATAAAGAATGATAGGTGAAAGCAAGCACAGAGAAAGCACAGGGAAAAAATAAAGACCCTGAAAGGAGAATGGCAGGAAACACTCAAGAAACAGAGTGAGACTCTGCAGCCCAGTAACTTACAGATGCCTCCAATACGGGAAAAGGTATTGGCTCTGTCCATGCATCGGTATCCCACAGTAACTAACGCCCGTGAGGACAAGGGTACAGTGAGAGCTGGGGACACCACTCACCTTCAAAACAAGATTACGAAGTTTGAGCCACCTAATAAAGCACTAGCCAAACCTGCAACCGCCCAACAGGCAACAAACAGAGGTAGGAGTGCAGAATCAAAGCCAGAAGAATCCTTAGCTGAGGAAGCTGAAAAGATAGGACATTCTCTGGAAATGGAGCTGGAATCGCAACTCAATCCCAAAGAAGCTGAACTAGCGACTACATTGAATGGGAAAAGTGCAGGAAGACAGCTTCAAGAACTGAGGGCTCAAGTGGCTGTTCTTGGGCGCTCTTGTGATACCAGGAAATTGACATTTGGTGCTAAAGTGGAGCACATGGGAAGGATGGCGAGAGAGAGCGATTTGCATAGGCACTCTGCGACTGTCGCCATACAGTCTGCCTACAATAAGAGCAGTACCCGACGCAAGGGAAACCTCATGACCGCGCATGCAGTAAAAAGATTATTCTTGGAAAAAGTCCTCCTCGAGCGACTGAGGTTTGCTGATCTCAAGCACCTTCGGGAGGAGACACGAATAAACTGGAGAAAGGGCTCCAATCCCAGCGGGACTGAGGGATCTCTTCCTCCATCCACTCTCATTCAAGTCACAGAAAGATCTCGAATGAGAGTGGAAGGATGGGCTTTGGCCGTGGCAAGCCCGAGCTTCCCACAAACAGGGGAGGTATGTAACAGGGGACTTATCCCTGTTCACAAATGTGCCTCTAATCCAGCAGTATGGTGGTTAACTGCTGGTAGGCAATTAACTAACACCACCTGGATGATTACAGGGGTTAGAAAAAGCCTGCCTCTGAGACAGGAAGTGGGACTCCTTAGCACACCTGTGAGCTGAACAAGGAGACAGACGTCTTGAGCCTGCCAGAAGAGACTGCACGCTGCCAGCAAGACACAGGGGAAAGTACTTCTAAACCTGGAGAACAAAGAAGCCTTCCCCTACAAGAGGCAGATAAGACTTTCCTTTCTAAGACTTTTTGTATATCTGCACATATCAAGATATATGTTTGGGGCTGGGAGACATGCTAATCTGAAGGGAGTTGTGGACTGCATAGGTTTCACTAGACATACTCCCAAGTGGAACAGAAGATTTGTTTGACCCCTTATTTGCATACGTTTGGATGTTTTCTTGTGTTAAAGAAACAGGCGCAATAAAAGCCGTATTTAATTTCACCTTAAAACAGTCTCCATTGCATACCTCTGCACATGTCCTCTTACAGTCCCCAACTTCTTCTTAGGTTAGATTAGCACATGGCAGCCCCTCGCTAAGGGGACTGCTATAGTATAGTGCAGCTCGTCAAGCAGAGGGACCTAATTGCCCCTCCTAAGATACCTGCCAGCATATACAGAACAGGGGTTAGTGCAGGGCTGAATGGTGCAGGCCACAGTCCCCTAAATTCCCTAGAGTCCTAAAGCACCGTCTTTGCACACACACTGCACAAGCATGTGTATGAATGAGATATGAACATATGTCCGTATCCTTCTGCAAAAACCTGTCCTGATGCTTATATCTCAGCAGCGCCTCCATTTGTAGTACCTGTTCCCCCACCCTGAGTGAGATCGTGTGGCTAATGTGTGTTCTGGAGGTGCTGCATCATGAAAGACCAGTACTGAGAACCTGTCCTGATGTCTCCCCATACCACCGCGGAGTTTCTCAAGGTGTCCGGCTCCACCTCACACGAATGTACTGCAGCAGAACACACGGTAGCCACACGATCTCACTCAGGGTGGGGGAACAGGTGCTGCAGATGAAGACGCTGCTGAGATATATGCATCAGGACAGGTTTTTGCAGCAGGATACGGACATATGTTCATACCTCATTCATACACCATTTAGAAAGTCCCACCCCCTTCCCTTCTTACAGGCTCTGGCTCTTGAGCCCCGCCCTCTCTCTAGCAGTGCACCAATTGTATCTAGTAACTGCCGGGTCACATGATCTTCCACACAGAACTTTGCATTGTGGTAGCAATAAGAGTGAATTAAATAACTCAGAGCCATGCAATCAATTACAGGAAAACGGATTGACTGGCAGCTTAGCTAATCACTTGTCAGTGTGCTGATTATATTGATGCACACATTGAATGAAAAAAAAATATTTGAAAAAAAAATATTTAAAAAAAAAACGTCAGCTTGAACTGCAGCTTTAATTGAGCTTTTTACAACAATATGATTCTTGGTATCGGTTTTTACATAACTCCAAATATATTTACATTCTGCAACATATTACTTGCACTAGAAAGTTGCAGTGTATAAGATCACATGACCATGAGGTTCAAATTATATAGGCAAAACCAAGAGTAAATAAAAAATAAGAATAATTGAACACAAATCCAAAATTAGGCCAGGAAGAGTTATTGACAAATAACCACCAGCCAAACATTTGATAGAAAAGGGGCACAATGCCGCATCAGTATGATTCATTAATGTACCACATGTTGTAACACCAGAACAAGGAGGTAATTGGGAAACTTTGTTTTGGCCTCTTTACTTAGACACATTAGTTCCTATGGGCAGGAAGCAGCAGCAGAGTTATACATACTTTTGGGGTGAATGTTAATAGCCAAGGGTTTACTGTGCATAGGTGTGATGGGACCATATTCTTAATCCATTATTTGATGTTTAAGATGGCACATTGTTCTTATGATCAAATATTTGTGTACTATGCACAACCAGAGACCCTTAAACATAGGGTAAAGATAAGATATTTGAAGGCTTGTAATATTATTGTGTAGCCCTGTGTAATTTTAGGGTTACATGCCTTTCTCCTCCTGTGCAATAATCTCTGTTAAAAGGGCAGGTTTGTCAGGAGTAATCATGGGGTTTGCCCTCACCTCCTGTGATGTATATTGTTCAGTGAAGGAAGTGACATCAGACTCTGTGTCCACTAACAGTGACACAAGGGTGGTGCCTACTGAATCTATATAATATGCAGCACTTCCTCAATTTAGTGTGTGTGCCTCACCATCTGAGTGAGGTGAGTCTATCCAGAAACCTGTCAGGGCTCTGGCAGTGTTTGTGGCCCTCCCTCTAGGGAGTGGTGTGGAAGACTATACCTCTTACTTCATTAGGGAGTAGAGGAAGAGTTAGACCTGCTTTCGGGGCCCTTGCCTGGGAGTGTAAGGTCAGGGACTTCCTTTGGGTTGGCAACCTGAGAATGAGTGGCTAGACGACCAAGGCACTATGATGGGCGGCTTTCCATGTCTGCTGTTAATAAAGGATGCCAAAGAAAGATATCGCTTCTGTCCTGTGTGTGGAGTCACTAAGGAAGAAGGTGAACATAGAGGTTCTTTTTCAGAGACTCCTCCCTGCTACGCTGGGGGTCTGGAAGAGATGGAGGCGCTATACCATGAGTGAGTATGACTCAACATTACCTCACAAGCTAGTCCTGATGCTATTCCCCTTAATACCATCAAGCGGGAGACTCAGGAGTCCTGTAAGCCAGCAGGTGCACCACACTATAGCCATGTGTAACCAGAGTAGTATTTCCCTAGAGGGGCCAATCTGCGATTGAGGGGGGGGGACCCGTTACAATTGTATAGGTATGGCTGGGACTTTATGAAGAGTGATAGCCTCTTGTTTGTCATTAGCGCAGACTCAAAGAAGCAATGACATCAACTTTTGGTGCCCGTGTACTAAGAATCGGTTTATCTATTTTTTGTATGTATTTCTCACTCGTATAATTATTTCTACATAATATGATTTTGGTATAAATGAATAAACTGTTTTTTTTTTTACAAAACAAACTAAGGGTTAAGAATAAAATGTATAACTTAAGAAATGTATATTTATTAACTTTATCTATTTTCGATGGATGTTCGTTATATTTTCATTTAAAATATCATTATTTTTATTATTTTTTGGATGTATTCGTTTGTTGATACTTTGGATGATTAATATTTAATGCATTGTAATATATTTGTATACTGGAAGGATTCAGTGTTTGACATCTTCAATGGAAGTATCAGTGAGATACTAGAAACTATGAGACTGCTACAGTGCATCAAAGCACTGGAGTTTATGAATCAAATTCTCAGCACAAGTCTAGCACAAATAGCACCAGCTTTATCCAAATTCTTCACCTAATATATTAAATATAATATAAAGCCGGGAACATTGTCATCTCAATATTGGGATGACATTAAAAGTAAATATAAACAACTTATGTATTTCTTTTTTTGTGTTCTGTACATTGCAAACTAATAAAATGTTCTTCACTTGGACATTTTCTAATCAATGATATAGTATTTGTCATTAAGCACCATTTTGATATAATTTAGCTAGTAGTGATCTCCAGTGGCAGTAGATAAAACTGAATTATGTGTGGGCTTTTTGTATCCATTCTAATTTAAAAGGATATTTGTACATACATTACTAAGATTTCTGTTAAAGGGGAATTGGCATTGCTTAGAAATAGCCTTTATTTGTATTTAACTGTCATAGTGGAACTATTTCACAAAAGGAACAGATTGTAATACAACTGAGACTTCCCTGGGTACAATACAAAGTTGAGATCACTGTGACAGTAAGGGTAGATTTGGCCGCCATTTCCACTCCCCCCCCCCCTACCTCTCAATGATAATTATGTATTTATTTATGTACGTACAATTTATTGTACAGTCCTATATATGTTATTCTTAAAGTATGTAAAACAGTGCTGTACCGTTCTGTTCAAGTGGGTGGACCTGCAGGAGTTAACTCTCTCTTGCAAAAGGAGCTATAATCACATCAGAGTTTGGTTTTGTAGGCCTGGACACTGTGATGGGATTAGGCCCATTGTTGTGGAACTAGAGAGATGTCGACCAGCTGCGGAATGGACTTGTTCTGCAAGAAAAGTGTAAGCCCTGGGGTTATTTCTGTATTGTATGACTGTGGAGGGAAATTGCATGGGCATTGTCCTGAATCTGCCTACATTCTGTGGACTATGTTAAGGATAGGAATGACCATATTTGGGCATGCCATTTTGGGCTTCCTTGCCCACCATCAACCCCAGTAATCTCATCAACCAGGTTCAGAGACCAGGACTATTGCTCCTCCTCAAACTAGCTGGCATCTCCCTGATTGGGACAGGGGTATAAATACTCCTTCTCCCTAGCCACAAGAGAGACATTGTGGACCTGATAGCCTTTGTGAAGGCTGTGTGCTGAAAGAGCTGACAGCAGAAGGGAACCGAAGGATCCAGTGCAGGGGTCTGGAGCATCCTGTTGAGCAGCGGTCTGTGGGTGCAGCGTTGGCCTGAGCTGTATCGAGTGAAGCAATGGCGGGGAATTTAAAACGGCTAGCCAGCAGAGAACACAAGGCATACTACCGAGGACAGCGGCCCAAGTTGGAACTCAGGGTAAGCTTCTGGACAGAGGTCCCTGCATCTAGGACTTTAGGTTGTTTCCCAAGTTGGGTGAGTTTGTGTGCATGTCTTACAGTATATATTGGAGATTTGTGGAAGCTTTTTCCAATAAATTCACTTTTGTTCAACTCTGCAGTTCTGTCTAGTGTACTGATCCTTAGTGTAATTTTCCTGGTCTCCTGTGACAGTCACCAAATCCTAATCCCAGATACAAATTCTGCTACATCTAGTTTCACCAAACCAATAATATAAGTCATTCTACAAACCTCAGAAGTACAGAAAAATGTGCATGTCACAGAGAACCTTATTATATCATAGATTTTACTATGTAAGACAAAGGGTGATTTAAAAGCCCTTTGTAAAATTGAACAGTTTGTATTTAAGGTATTTGTAATATTATTGTGTGAAATTCATTGAATACCTTAAACTCCTTGTTTGCTTTTTAATCTGTGTAGAAATCTTTAAAACTCTATTCAGTACCTAGATGCTCTAAGGGATTGATTAACAATGGACTGGATTTCTGTGCCAATCACTTTCGTTAAGTCTTTCAGAGGAACTTAACATTAATAACTCCTCCCCTGGGGGACGTGGTAAATAGGACTTGGCCCAGTGATTTTTTATCCCAGTTAAACAGCTGAAATATTGCCAGAAACCATTTGTGTACATCAGTTTGGGGTAATAATAATACTTTGCGCTGAAACGCCATATAGAAAAAGAAAAGAAATTGGCAATGTAAATTGGATTAGTAAATTATTGGGGGGGGGATTTGTATGTTTTTTCTAAAGAGAATAATTGCAAAATAAATGTACAGGGTGCTCTAACAATGTTATGGAAGAATTGCAAAACAAAACAAATGTGTTGCTGATAAACAGCTTAACATTGCTAAGGAGCAAACAACAACTGTGATGTCTACAAGCTGCATATTTTAACGTAGTTAAAAGCAGAAATCATTGGTACTCAATATAGGGGGGTGGAAGCGTACAGTATGTGGGGATAACAGTTTGTCTTTTTTAGTTTTTTTTAAGGATTGTTTAGATATAGCTATAGTTACTCATATTACAATAATTGCTTCCGTGTATCAAGACAGTGTGGAAACAAAATTGATGCAAAGAGGGGCATTTTCATCTTTCATCAGTAAACCAAGGTGCTTTGCCTCAGTTTTGCTACATTTGCATAATCTTGCAATTTGGGGAGTGTCAAATTTATGGTAATTTATGTACTTATGATCCCTTAAAGGACAATTCCTATCAACATGTAAAAAACATTAATTTGAATCCAATTATTTTACTGAAACAGTTCACATAATTTTATTTTCTTTGAAGGAGATTACATCAATGCATCCACTAAAATAATGGTCCAACAGCAGATGTCAGTAAATCCTTAACAAAATTCTTCTCTGGTATATCCAATATTGCCTAGTGGGTTGAAAATGCCATGTTTATAATGCAGGAGTCAGTTTGTTTACCACTGTTCAATATGCTATGAAGAAGTAGAGAGCACTCACATGGACTTATAAAGTCTAAAGATTTATTAATTGACATTTCGGTAATTCATGGACCTTTCTCAAGACGAATAGGACTGAAATGTTGATTACTAAAGGTACAGTATAAACTTTATAAAATGTTGTAATGTACACTATACAATCTCAGACACGCACCACAAAATAAAGAATAACTCCACAAAGCAAAAAGTAGGTGCACAAGGACAAAAAGGATTCCCTAATTCCTGAAGACTATAACACAAAATCAAAAAAGTCCTCAGCACTCAATCACAGAAGAATGCACTGAAAATACAACATCAAAGCCAAAGGAAAAGGACAAATACGCGAAAAATGAGAACATAAGAAAGCCAAAAAGCAGAAAAAAGGAAAAAACATGCAACAGCTATATACTCTAATTGGGGGGGGGGGGGTGAGGAAACCCCTATTTCAGGCTCTGGAGGGAAATCGCAATTCCTATATCGCCTGCTTTGAGGTAGTGATTAAAAATGCGAGTTGTTTAGAAGCGATTAAGCCTTTTGCAGTTTTTGGAGCTACTAAAATACAGCGAGTTTGCAAAAAATGCGATTTTGGTCATAGCGCTTGAATTTGCACTGCCAAAATGAAATCGCGTCTAAAAAAGGCCTTTTGGCATGATTTTGACATGTGAAAATGGCTTAGGCCTCAGATAGAGTAGAGGCATGTGCACGACAGAGCACATGGCGTCGTGCACGCATGTACGAGACGCGATCCATGACCTGTAGAATTGCGCGACGGGGAGACGTCTCGTGAGCGGTTCGACCCTCATTGGCTGAACCGCACACGTGACCCGGCCGTCACACGACAAAATAAAAAAATGTTGTCTCGCAAAAAAATCGTCCTGCACCATTGCTCTTGTGCACGCGCGCGGTCGCAAGCTCTATGGCTGTCTTCACTGAGGTACAGCCTTTTGTTTGTGCTCCGTGGAATATGGACATGGCCTTACAGAATAGCAAAACATGCACATTTGCTTCTAGAGTGTACTACTAGAATAGACCCCATGGTTTCTTGTGGATTCATTTTTGTTGTGTCTCTGTTTCTATCTGTGTGAGATTTTTGTGTGGATATTGTTATACTGCATTTTGTATTCAAACTTTGAATTTTTAGTGCATTCTCTTTTGCTTTAATTGGGACTTTCTGTGTTTGAGTGTTGAGGACTTTTTTGATTTTCTGTGTTGTAAATCAACATTGCTCTTGGTGCTACTCCTGCTAACTTTTGTTTAGCATTGGCATATTAGAGTTGGGACTTGGTAGGAACAATTGATCAATCACCAGCACTAATCTGTCTATGTTTTTATGATATAAATTGAGCGTTGTGCTTCTTCATCATCATTATTATTATTTGTATAGAATATGTGGTGTCTTTTGTTTTGATCATAAATCATAATCATGAATCATAAATTATTGATGGTAATCTCTTCCATTTAATTCAGCCTATTTTGTTTATAGCTGTTCAAGGTCCAGATTCCCTAATCCCCGTTAGTCTATTGAACGTGATGTTAACCAAAGGTAACGACCATTAATTATAACGCAGTGTTCCATACAGCAAAAATGTGTTGTTAGCTACGATTTACTCCCATAAAAAGGGTGGGTACTTTAACTGGTATTTTGGTTTTGGTCTTAATTCTAAAAAAAATTGTGTTTTGGTTAAAGAAAAATATGTTTTGATTTTTCCAAAACTTAAATATCAAATCTAAAGGTAAACCTTTCTTGGATCACATTTAATTCAGATTGTAATCCAAATTCGCAAAGTAAGTATTTCATGGCGGTACTTTTGATGGCAATTATCCTAAATTATATGCAAATGTGCTCATTTACAGCCTGAAAAATATTCATTCAATATTCACTAAATTCTGATATGGTTAATGCCTGGAATTAACGTATTGTTATTTGTCAAACCTAACTCTGGCGTTATTCCCATCCCGACCCTGAAATAGAACTTTTGCTGGGAAGGAGGGAGAGTTGGAGGGCGGAGAGGATGAAGGGGAGACCAATTTTGTAGAGTGCCCATTGCCTTATACCTCCAAATTGATTACCCTATGCTCCATGTGGGGAGATACAGAACTTGTGAACACACCTGAGGTACCACTCTCCAGATCAGGGCCAGCTTGATAGCAAAGCCATTGGTGCCACTGCACCAAGCCCACGCGCTCTTTCCCACAACAATTAAACTGGTTGCCGGAGGGAGAGAGCAGGGCCTCTGTAACTGTCTCTTACCTTGTCCGGCAGCATCTCCTTCTGTAGTGTCTCCTTGTTATTGCGCCGCAAGGTCACATGGCGCCACGACTTCACATTGTGTCACGTCATGCAAACGTGACGCTGCTCGGCACCGCTTTGCCATAATAACGTGATACCACATAACGTCACGTCACACGATGCCACAAAGTCATGGCGCTGCGTCGTTGGAAGAGGCAATGTCACGCCGGACAAGGTAAAAGGCCCTGCAAAAGCCCCAAGCACTGAGCCCTGTAAAATTACAAGCCAGCCCTGCTCCCCACCCCCCACAACCTCCCCCCATAGCAAAAGTCCTATTTCAGTGTCTTGATGGGTGTAAGACAAAGACTTAAATAACATTTATATAAGATAACATAAAGTAATGTAGCGTTACTTAAGTAATAATCCCCGAATAACAGGGCATTAGTGGCTGTAAGAGTTGAAGGCCTGAGGCGAAGCCGAGGGACTTTAGCCCAGCCAGGGCATTATTGGCCAGTAATGCCCTGTTCTGAAGGGATTATTATTATTATTATTATTATTATTATTATTATAGGCTAAATGTAGGCTTATTTATTTTTTTTACATTTTTCATAAAAAAGATAGACACTTCTGTCTTCATATTGATTTTTATCAGCATGATTGTCTACATTCTTTTGCTTTTACTGCTAGTTTATTAAAATTAAATTGTACACACACGCAGCCTCCCTCTATACACACACACTCTGCAGCCCCCTCTCTATACACACAAACACGTACACTCAGCAACCCCCTCTATATATACATACACACACTCTGCAGCCCTCTTCTAACCACTACACTCACAAAACACACACACACACAACACACAGATACTGCAGCCCCACAGTACACCAACAAAACTGCAGACACACACACACAGAATAAAACACATTGCAGCCCTCCTTCACCCTTTACACCCACAAAACAACTGCAGACACACACAACAACAAAACAGACTTCTTCCCCTTCTCTATACCTACAAAACACACACCAACAAAACATACTGCTGCCTCACTCTACACCCACATCACACACCAGCAGCCCTCTCTACACACTGCAGCCCACCTGTAAACCTACAAAACTGCAGAAACATACAGACACCAACAACATACTGAGGCCCCATCTACACCCACAAACACACACTGCAGCCCCCTGTAAACCCACACACTGCACACACACACACACACACACATACAACACACTCCGCAGCCCTCCTCCACCCTCTACACCCACAAAACACACACTGCAGACACACACCAACAAAACACTCTGCTGTTCCCCTCTAGACCCACAAAACACACAGCAGACAGACACTCAAACCTTTCTCCTCACTCGCCTGTGCGGAGCTCTCTGCAGGCAGGGTGGGGGAGGAGTCAGTGCCTTGCTGCTGGCTCCTGTTCAATCAGCTCCCCTGATTGTGAGCTCCTTTCAATTTGTGTGGCTGAAAACTGAAAGCTGATTGGCTGAAAAACTTGGCAGGGTGCCAAAAATTCCGTGACATTCCTGAATGGATAATGCCTGGAATATACCAGTTTTGCCAATAATCTGAAATAACAATCCGTTAACTATATTCCAATTAGCTCAATTTTGCCCATTATTTTTGCATATGAATTCCTTCATAACAAGGCGTTAACTCAGAAAAAATTAAATCCATTTCCATTTTAGGTAAAGTCACATTATTTGCACTGATTTAATAGAGCTTAGTGAATCTAGGTCCAGGTGCGTTATGAAAATATGATACATACTGTTTGGATACCTTCAAAGTCAGTTGAGATCTCCCATATGGACTCTATGCATGAAAAGGGAAATACAAGTAGGAAGGAATACAGCAAGCCGCCTTGTGGTTAATATTCAAGCCTCTGTAGTGGGGAATATTGTTTAACGTTTGTGACAAACGTTTATGACCCAGAGGAAATCACTTTATCTCTCTATACCAATTCATGCTAATGCATAAAATATATTGAAAGGTTCCAATGTTACAACAATACAGCAATTTACAATTTCCCCCCAAAAGAATCTTCTGATTCTTTCTCTTTTTTTCCCCCCACATTTGGTAAAACAGGAAAGGTGCCTGCTGTATATTTATTAAAGTGGATTGGGAGATAAAAAAAAAACAGTTGTGTGAGTCTTTGAAATAATAGGCGATAGATCACAGTCCATTGAAGTGTTTCTAGTTCATAATAAGTATATTTTCTTCTTTTTCTTCTGCAACCTCACTGCTCAGAAATCATCCGCCCCCTGTGTCAATCTTCCATTATCCATCTTCTCGCTCAAAGTGAAAACAACTGATCCCCCACTAAGTCACATCTGCTCTGCGTCCATATTATAGCAGGAGAAAAAAAATGACACCCTGAACCCTATAAACCAATAAAGATTGTCTGATTTGGTTTGCCCCTGTTGTTACCAGGCAGGCAACCCACTGGGTTAAGGACTGGTGACATCTGCTTACAAAATGTCAGGAGTTGGGGCGAACAAAAAGGTAATAAATCAACTCTATACAAGTTACTCTACTGAATTCATAAACCTTCCATTCTAACATTCCAGTTGGAGGATTCAGAAGCCAAGAAGCATGCTTGATGACTGTTCTATGGTCAGCTGGTAATAAGATATGGATTTTTAGTTAAGTTTAAAATGTGAATCCAGTCCCAAAATATTAATCAAATACAAATGCTTCATTTTTTTTATTTATTATTTTTATTATTATTTTTCTCTTTTCTCAAATATTTCTTTTTCTTTGGCAATTGCGTTCCAAAGTGATCCTTTCACATCTTTCTTTTTCTATCTCTATTTTATAAAAGAAAGAAATTGAGCTTCTGTATGTGGAAAATCAATTTATACACATACTACGTTTGTTGTCTATGTTTTTTAATGTAGTAAATGTATCATCCATCCCCAACAATGCTTTAACCAGCTTTTGAATCTGAGCTGCAACCAACATTAAAGAGACAATGAAACCCAAGTCTTTACATTTTATATGTGGATTTCTGCAGCTTCAGATACCCTTCTAAAAGTATTCAGGAATAAAAAAAATTTTTTTTTTAGAGAACAATTTCATGCATTGAATATGCCAGTTTCTTTAATCTTTACTTGTCCCTGTTGCCCCTCTGATGGTACTGTATCACTTATGACTTTTCTGATTTCTGTCACTTGGGATATACTATGAAGTCAGTAAGTCAGTTTTAATAATTGCCCAACATTGTATATTCCAAATATTACCTATGCTAAGGGAACATTATGGTTCTACTTCAAATGTGGCAACTAGAGATGGATTCCTCCAAAAATTAATCTGCAGATTTGGTTCTAAAAATTTGTATTTTTTAGCAGAAGGGAGACTTTCAATGTATTATTGTCTTCAGTTGTATATATATATCCTTCCAAACTTCGCTCCAAATAAATTAGGACGCCTGTGCTGAAAAAGGAGCTCATCTGAGGTACCTTGGGAAATATGCTAATAACTATGCAAAGCAAATTTAAATGAGTCCCATCCATACTAACTATTTAGCGTTGATAAGCCTAAAACACCTAATAACTGGAATGGTGTCAGACCCAACAGGACTAGAACCGACTGTGACGGTAGGGGTAAATATGACTGCGTTTAATAAAAGTCAAGCCCTGCATTACCCCTACCTATCAGTAATACAGTTGTATTATGTCATGTGTATGTATAGCTATGTATTATGTCTTGGGCTGCGCTTATGGCGCCGGCGACAGCAACGTGACGTTGCGGCAAAACAAATGCATTGCCGCCGTCGCGTGCGCTCATAGTAAGCGCGCCGGCGCCAAGGATCAATGGATTGGTCGCGATCGCTGGAAGTCATCTCTATTTGATTTTCCAGTGACCGTCACATGACCGTCGGGTTGCGCCCCCCAGTTTGCGCACCGCTGGGTTAAGGGTATAAACCGGTGGGGAGGGAGACCCCTAGCAGTTCAATGCAGCTCAGTTCAGACCCAGCAGAGTTGCAGAAGTTTGCTGTAATTAAGGAAAAGCTGCAGCGTCCACTCCTGTACTGGTGCCAGGCCTGGAGAGTGGTTAAGAGGACATTGCAGGGGGAAGATCAGGGAAAATCTCTCCAGGGAGGTCCCTGCGCCTAGCACTCTGGGTTACCCCAGTATCCCCCAGTTGGGTATGTTGTCTGTGTATATGTATTGTTGTGGATTACTGTTTTCCAATAAATAAATGTTATAAACTCTTGTGTTTCTGTCTAGCGATATTGATCCCTGGTGTTAGTCCTGTTCTCCCGTGACACCCACAACCACTGCTTTTCTAGGCAGCTGCTCTAGCAATGTCAGCTAAATCAGCTGATGGCTAGCAGTGCACCATTGTAACTGTCAACTAGCATATCTCCAAAGGATATATATTTTGTTGACTGTAAAATTATACACACTATACAAATACCCCCGCTAAAGCCAAAGTTGTATAAGTGATGGTGCTTAGAGGGGCTAAATTGATATAAGACCAGAGATGAACAGAACCCCTATATAGCACTCTATCACTAAGTGAGATTTGATGGTAATGTTAAAACATGATTTATTGAAAACTCGTTAAAACAATGGGGTTTAAAACAAGAATGAAATAAATTTCAAGCGCTTTAATGTCTCTAGGAGTAAGGTGTACCCCAGAGAGATGGTTAACTATGTTAATGCCCAGTGTTATGTGGATTCACTGGCCCTAGTGTTACTTATATGAAGTCAACACCAGGGAATGGTTTTGTGAGGGAATAGTAGTGATAGCCATAGATGTAGTGCCACAGTATACTAAGTACTGGTTGGTGCACCAAAACCAGAAAACCTTACACAAGGCTGCTGTGTAATACAGCCAGGTGTTCTGATATTGATTGTTGGTAACAATCCTAGTAGGTTGTGCACCAGTCCTAACCACGGACGCAGTATGAATAATTGTACGTGAGTGTATATAACACAAATATTGTCGTGTGAACCTGGGATCTGAAGTATGCAGATCTAAGGTCAACACTAGTACTTAAAGGGTTAATATACTGATGAAAAATGAGGCACTGCTGAGACTCCTATATGGTCAGATAAGGAAATATCAGCTAGGTAATACACTGTATAGGATCAAATGACAGGTTTTGCAGTGGTAAAAACCTTAACCTAATAAGTGTTTTACCTCTTCATTTAAGGTAGTATGCTGGCACTTCAGAATCTATAAAGTATTGTGATAGTTTCTGAATAGGACACTTTTCTGCTGCTAGAGTGTTTAATTATCCTTAAAAATATTTTAATAATGGGATAGTAGGTAAGAAGCTGGGGTATGTTGTCCCTTGTAGTGTGATAGTACATTGCCAGTTGGTTAAGAAAAACTCCCTCTTAGAGAGCTCCCCAGACCGTCAGGTCTGTCTGGAGCATGTTACTGTGCAGCAGCTGAGCCACGCTGTCTTTCCCTGTTGGAATTGAGATCAGCGTCTGTGAACTAGGGCTCTGCACGTGCACGTGACTGTGTGGTGCCGACGCGTGCGTTTCGCTGTTGGTGCTTTGTCAAGGCCAGTATGAGAGCATTGAAAGGAGTTGAAGCACAAAGTAATATGTACTGAGAGTTACTGATTTTTGAGATTTTTAACAATTTGGCCACGGATTTGTAATTCGGGTTTCAAATTGTCAGTGACAGAAAACAAATGGCGGATTTGCCACGACTCAAAGGAACTGGCCAATCCGAGGCAGATTCAAATTCGCCCCCCAAAAAATTGCCCATCTTTTGTGTTTCCCTTTTAATCCCCCTGATTAAGAAAGGATATAACATTGTCAAATTGTAGAATTAAAAAAAAATTAGTTTCCAATCAGGGCAAATTAAAAATCAGACCAGAATGTTCCAATTGAAAGTTTATATAAGCAGCGAGGATGTAGAGGAGCACAGCAGCGTTTCTTGGCAGCATACCAGCTAGTGGATCGCCAAAATGAGGGTAACTCCAAGCAGGGATAAGTATTAAAAGGGTACTTTAATGGTCAGTGCAAAAAAAACAATGGTAGGAACGCACCTACGCGTTTCGTCCGTAAAGGACTTTCTCAAGGTGTAAGGAGAGGTTCATAGATGCATCCTTATATCCATAAACATTTTCGCGCCAAAATCGCGGCATTTATGACGTCATCTCCATGCGACCGATAATCTCGTCGCTACTATGACTCGCGCTAAACTCCTTACTCGCGCCCATAATGGAGAGAATGCATAAAGCGCCGTGATTGGCTGAAAAAGCCATAATATTGAATACGAAAACTTTAATCAAAAAATATTGTCAAACACACATATTATACATAGAAAACTCATATAGACAAGACCAATGGATATAAGATTGAGCTTGTCCCCTTAGAAAAGGAGGAGGGCAGACAAAATCAATCAATAACCCATGAAGAAATAAAATTTAAAATATACTTAATATGGAAGCTTAGTTAGGAGTAACCAGATCAGTGCCTGCAATTGTACATACAGTACTAGATAAGTAATGGTAGAGGTTAACAATCCTAATCCCTGGCAACATACAAAGTATATAAATAAATGTATTAAAGAATACTAAGGGAACAGGGAACTCTCATTCCCAATCTCAATATATTGTTAGAGCTGGAATCATCCACTGAAGGCAGTATAGATAAACTAGGTATAACCTATACTTTAGCGTATTACTAATAGTATGCAATTATTTCTTTGTACTGAATCCAGCAATCAATATAAAAGGAGCACAGAAATACTCATAATAAGTTATGACACAATTGATTAAAAAAAAATTTGGACACAAAAGAAAAAATAGAAATACTTTTGAAAGAAACCATAAGACAGAACATGTAGTAAAAATTAATCAAAAAGAATAATTAAGGAGAAAGAGAATAGGGAAAAAGGGAAATACAGGATATTGATACCTATGGTATATGGTAATAATATATATATCTCATGTGTGTTACACATGTTGATATTTAATATTTAGATATGACCAGTATTATTAAAAGAGAATGTAATCTCCATAATTATCAAAAAGTTTAAAAAGAACAAACAATTAAACCCTTGATGATGCATAATTTTGCTTTGGCATAAGCATATATAATAGACATCATACCATAAATGTAAAGTCATTAGAAAAGAACAGAAACGCAAACATATATAAAGGAAACATCATCCTGTGATAATACATAATCATTAGAAAGAGAAGATATGAATATCCTTATCCTCAAATATAGAAGATAAAATGACCAGAGTGATCATAAGCACTTCAGACTCATATATGTATTAATAAACTGAAAAGAGCAACTACAGAAAATGCGTGAGATCCCAGTCAGTGTTCATACCGTGAGGCACCCTGGTCCGTAATGTGAAGATCCAGAATGCCTCACGGCGATCCAACTGCAGGGTCCTGTCACCCCCTCGGATAGAGGGAGTAACTATTTCAATACCTTGAAAAGAAAAATTAGTGGGACCCCCTCTATTGCAGCATGAAAAGTGTTTGGAGACAGGGTGACTAAGATCTCCTTTGGATATGAGCCTGAAGTGCTCCATCATCCTGGTCTTGAGACATCTATATAGACTGGACAAATACGTTTCAATAATTCGTTTAATTTGTGTACAGATGGCAGGCCTTGTTGCATCTGCTTTTATCCAAGACCCCTTTTTATTGCTAATCCTTTTAGAATGATGGCTGCTCCCACTGGCGGTTTCTGTGTGTGCTGCTACAACGTGCCAGCGGGAGCAATAATGGCCGCTATGTCTGTACAATTCTTCTGGAAGGTGGAACATGTACAAACCCAGGATGAGCATTAACACAACTGGAACTTCCATCATCACTCACCACAGTTTACTATTAACTGTGTCTTAGTACAAGATTTGGATGGAACCTTTGATGGAGTCTCTGCTATAAGCTACAGCCCTCTTTGATGTGAACAAGAGTTTGCCTTTACATGTAGTTCACCATACAAATAAGGTTGAGAAACCCTAACCTATGCTCTACCAGGATTAATAAACTAATAATAATAATAATAATTTAAAAAAAGTGAACTGCCTTCAGAAATAATTTTGACAAAGGGGAAAAAAGCTAACTAAATTAAATTTGCCTAGGAAAAATGCTGGATAGTTGATTTTCTGACTTCAATGTTTTAAACAGAAGCAATTAAATTGCTATTTCAGTAAGGAACTCATTCACAGGGTCATTGCTGCTACAAAATAATCTGCACAATTAAACTTTACTACCCTCTATAGTCCATTATGTGACAAATAATCCTTATCTTACTAATAATGAGATGGAAAGGTAATGATCTAAACACTTTTTGTATCTTTTTGGAACATAAAAGTGCAATCCCGCTTCATATACTAGAGTTGCAGTAAACTGAAAGCATTCACAGGTGGAATATCTTCTTTACTGTTTTTAACATTTGTTTCAGAATTGAACCTAAATTTTATAGCTTCAAAGCTTTATGACTATATTTATTAAGCCGTTCTTTTTCATAAGACACCTTCCGGTACCGAAGACACTTTGCCAAAAGGTGTCTTCCAACATCGAATAGGTGTCCTATGGAGTAGCACCACCTGTTAAACAAGGTTCTATATGTGCAGGGCAGAAAGGACACACTTCAGGTGTTATACATTGACTATACTTGTGCCTATATTTTCTATTTTGTATAGTTAATTTGAAAGTTGAAAAATTAATTTCAATAGATGTACAGTAATAAACTAGATGAATAGCCGAGCTTTGTAAATACAGACCCAAATATCACTGACTTCTTAGAAGTGAAGAATAGAGCGAACTTGCTGAACTTGGCAAAATCTTCTTCACCTAGGTCTCGATCAAACTTTCCAAAAACAAATGGAAAATTCTAAATGTTTTCTAGAACTCTTTAACCTAAAATGTTTGGACAAAATTCGACATTTTGCATCAAAGATATTCAGATTTCACCAAAAGGTGAAATTTATTCCCCCACATATTTTGTCGTATGTTAATGCTTATACGGTATATCTATTAGTGTGTGTGCAGTATATGTATGTGTTTGTGGGAGTGTAATATTCATGCATGTATCGGAATATTTTGGAGAAAGACATTTTTTTTAAAAATGGCTCTTCTTCCTTGAGAGGTTGCAGACCCTTGGTCTAGCATTTGCAAGTAGAGTGTAAAAAATTGCCATAGTAACATTGTGAAAATGTGATTAACAAATGACTACATTATTTAACGTTTTGGAAATGGCTGTAGTAACATTTGGAAAATGTGCTTAACATATTAACAAGTAATAAGTTGCAGATTAATTGCACTCATTTCTCATACAGTTATGAGCGTAATTCGGCACTGCTATTTCATGCTCTGTAAGCACATGTACACAAGAAGCGAAAGTAACATTACATTTAAGTATCTCTATTTAACCTAATAAACAGTAAGGAGGAAAAGGAAAGTAGCCAGAGACAATAATGTCTGTAGGAAATAAGTTCATACCATAGACAATATGTTAAAAGAATAAAGTGTACGCTTTGGGAGATAATGTGGTAACATAAGTTAGTTATTTTCCGCTCTATATATTTATAAGTGTGATGCATATATTGTAAACTGTATATTACTGTACTGACATTTCAGGACTCGTTTCCATTATCTTACAATGCACTGTATTGGGGAGGGTTTATAATGCACTGAAGTTATATTATAGGGTTATTCTACTGTTATCCAGCACAAAGGACAGGCCTCTTGTTAATAAAGCAACTGATGTGAGTCTACTTAACAGTTGTGAACACACAAAAATATCAGAAACATTACTTTATATCTGTACAAGCATATATAAAATACATATCTCCTTTCCATATTGGTTTGATATAAATAGGTATATCAATAAAAATCCAAGCGTCAGTAGCCTAACCAAAATCCTTCATATTAAGTGTTTTGGTTAGAGCAATACTTCATTGCAAAGCAAGGACATATACTGTGAAAAAAATAGACGTGGGAAAAACTCATAAGATCCTATAGTAACAAAATCAGTGTCTTACGGGTTCCTGACCCCCTCCCCCCCCTTACATGCCTGATGCCTTACGCCACTGATTGATCAGAAGAGGTGATCGCAGAATTCCCAGGAACACTTCTATACTGTTCCAGAAACACCAAAACGTGATTCTGTTGGTATCTACCAAAATATGATTGAACTTACATTACTCGCAAAAAGCTGGTTGGCAACACGTATCAGAGAAAAGTGTGAAGTTATTACCTTCATCTCTCTTGCGCTTGTTGGTTTCGGCAGTAGATGACGTAATTCCCAAAATTCCACTGATAGAGTAAGAGGAACCTGCTGAGTCAGTGCTAACAGAGGAGACCTGGGTCCCTGATCCTGTTGAAGCTAAAAAGAGCAAAAAAGAGAATAGTTACACAGTAGATGAGGTTGAAAAAAGACATATGTCCATCAAGTGCTAAATTTAGACAACAGATATTCATCCTATTTGTATTAACAGTATTTTAATCCACAGAAGAAGCCAGTAAAATATTATCCAATGATAATTCTTTCCTTACTAAAATAATGGCAATCATATTTCTCCCTGGGTCAACATCCTTCCGATGTTCCCTTATTAGGTATATCCCTGTATACCTTTCCTTTCTAAAAAGATGTCCAACTTTTTTTTGAAAATATCTATTTTATCTGCCATCACAGTCTCCATGAGTAATTAATTCCAAATTTCAACTGTATTTATTCCAATAAAACTTCAGTTTCTATGCACTGATTTTAGCTATGTTATGTTATGTTATGTCTGTTTTAGCCACTTTGCTTCCTGATGGCAGGATGAATCAGAGTACCAATAGTCATTAATAATCATTTTAATACAGAACTACATTTTGCTAGAGATAAATATAATAATTATGTGTGTGCTTTTAGACACATTTTGTATTTAGCAAGGTTGTTTGACTTTGCTTTTCTCTGTTAAAAGATTAATGCCTAGACAATAATGACTCGACCACAAAAAAGTGTGATGAAGGAGGTTAGGGAGGCAAGTTCAAAGACTACAGAGAAGTCGGAGAGATGGGAATTATTTACAATATAGGTTATGAAGAGGGGACATCCCATTCACACCTCAATAATCATCTGAAAATTATCACTGTAAAGCAGCAAGTCCAGTCCCACCCCACTACTTGAATTTAAATATGGCCCTCAGGATAAAATGTCACTGAATATGTAAACTCCTAATTGCTTAAATCACGTTTGCCACTACAGAACACAACACAAACACAGTATTGGAGATCTACAATATTTATGAATGCAAAATCCAAGTGGCCCATAAGATTCCTTTTTAAGCCCCTTCAAATTAATAATACAGAAACAGCAATTGTTTTAGGCTTACTGTTATTGTTGCATTGTTGTGTCTTGTTGGTTGCTACTGTTAGTCAGATATAAAAAAAAATAGGCCTGTCAAGGCTATTTGTGCTTCAGCTATTTTACTGTTTTTCTATGTAGAAAGAACAACTGTATGAAAATTGGAACACATATATAAATATACTGCATTGATGTACAGTACATTCAGCAGGTATATTTTTAAGTAGTGGGAAAGTATTAGTCCTGTCCTCCTCTGAACACAAACTGGTCTCAGAAATATAAACATTCTTAAAAATAAATCCTTCAATGGCATATAGAAAACGAACATGTGGAATGTAGCAAGTAGCAACAAATGCTATATTTGTTTCCTTTGGTGGAGATCTTTGAGTTGGAAGGATAACTAACTAAGGTATTGCTTCAGTGAGCCCTTTGTACAAAACCCCTCATGCTGACCTTCGTAAGGCTCCAAAGGGAGAAACAAATAAGTCCTTGGCACTAAACAGAATTCTAAATAGGATGAAGGTATAAATCCGCCGTCCTTTTGGGGAAACCCTTTTAAGAAGGATTACAGAGACAAGACTGCATTGTACTGATGTTTGATCATCAATTTGCATCTTTAAAGAGGAGTAAAGTTAAGAGAATATCAGGGCCAAACTGCACGGCTAACCTTGCAGTCATAATTTCTTTTACAATAGTAAATTGTCTTTATGTCAGCTTCTTTTAAAGATGCGGTTTGTGTACTCTACTTGTGTTCACTATTCTCTAACTTAAATGGAACATATAGTGACATATAGTGCTTCAATAAATAATACATAACATGATACAGGACATCAATGCATACTTGCTGTTGACAAAACCGTTGCTTCTATTAATCCACACATACAGATATTCCCCTTCTCTGTCATGTTGATTTTGTAACTGCCCCTGATTTCCTCTTTCAAATGGTAATACATGTTTCTGGTTTTCTTGACAGGCCCCCTCTAACTCAAATACCAATTCAACAGACTATGACTACACATTAAAATTGTATTACTGATGTCTGTGAATATTGGCACAGACTGCTATATCTATCCGTCATTCATACATCTTCTTTTAGGATCTGATTTGGTAGAGAATTATGGCAATTGTTAGAGTGGCAGAATTTGCTTTGCACTAGTGAAAATATCACTGACGACAAAGATAATTGGAGTAGAATCCATTTTGTTTGACAAGAATTATGTTTTTAGTCCTTTCTTATTTACAATATAATTCATGTATGCTTCTTTGTGGCTACATTCCTATATGGCTTATGACCTGATACAGTTGGCTCAATCTTGGGCTGACAGTGTGGTAGGATAAATGTATAAACACTCCTAACGTCAGTAGAATAGGAATGAATCATAGGTGTAATATTATTGGACTCATTATTTCAGGTGGTCAAAACATTATTGTGAATGCAATATAATGACAGAAAAGAATAGCATCAAACTTGGATCTAGATAAGAAGACAATAAGAGTCTTCACAATGGGCTGATGTTCGAAACAGTCTCTAAAACGCAGGTGTGTCAGCCTATGACATTTTAACTTTTGATATATAGTTGTTAGTGATGTATTTTTATGTTACTTTTGTAACTTATATATAGCTATTCGTGCATTCAATACATTTTTGCTAATGTTTCAAGTGTTGGTGTCCTCCTCATTTCCTATATACTGTCCAATTTGGGGAATGGGTAGTTTCCCATCATTCATTCTGTATTTCTAGATAATAAGGCACTACAAAGTGGTTTTACTATTAAATGGATGCTAAGAGAGTAGTTTGTATCTTTTGTTTCTATGTTTCATGTTTTTATGTTTCTATGTTTCAGTGTATAGAGTTTCTATGCTTTTATTTAGAGCCTTATTCTATAAGGTTCGATTGCCCAAAAACTTCAGGTCAATGGCCTCTTCAGACAACATTCATTCTCTGTATTAGCTTGCAGCTTGGGATTGTCCCCAGAAGATAAGTAGCAGTTACTCAATACACTGTTTTGTTGGTGTCTTTACCAGTAAAAAAGATAAAGGAATGTTTCAAATTCTGCATTCCTCTCCATCACTTATTTCCATTTTCTAAGAACCAAGAAAATTCCATCTGGTCTATATGGACATAAACCTAACCCTTTGACAATGATCTCTGTTAAATTTGTATTAACAAACACACATACACACTTACATTTGATGCTGTCACAAGCAGAAACTGTTTTTTAATGCAGAGCATCAACACATTCTTGTATTGACCCAAAAGCCTGTTACATACTGTACATTACCAGCCAGCTAGTGAAGCTAATACTTTCTTTGCTTTTGTTATGGTTTTAGTGTTTGATGAATAGTGTGAGCCAGTATTTAACCAATCAGTGCTGCTGAATTGAAATATCAATAAAAATACAGCCTAGGGTGAAATATCTTGACAAGTTCAACTAAAAAATATTGTTTGGGAACTTTTTCCACCTCTCTACTTAAGACTGCACTTACACAAAGAACAAAAAGAATGCATGATGGAAGGAAAATTCACATTTAAACTACTTACTGGCTAATGATGCATAAAATGTTATGAATAAGTATCTATTTTCTGATTTATTACTTTAATTATCCAAAGTACCATAGTCCCCTGTTAGCATTTTTGGTGTAGATTTCAATTTTCTGTCTCAGGGTAAAATCTATTTATCATAATAATCAGTAAAATATAAAACCTTTTAACTGTATTTATAAAATTAATTTACCATGTTCAGCCCCTGGAGAATGATAAAGGAATTGTATTAGTGTGTGTGTGTGCTGAAGTGTTTTATGCAAAATTATCTATCCATAAGAATAATTAAAAGTTCCTTAAGATGTTCTTTTTCTATCATCACATTAATAAAACATGTTTCTCACCTATGCTGTGATTGGAGGGTGGAACTTGTTGGTTTGTTGGCTGTTGAACTTTCGTCCGGATGATCCTGCATTAAGAAAAAGAAAGCAAATGACTATTTAGTTTAATACATGGAAAAAAGAAGATATACAGAATGATAACAATAATAAGAGAAGAATAACATTGCTCAATTGTGGTTAGAAATGCATTCCAAAGGCCTACAATAAATATCGAAATGTGGTTTTGTGTTATTTTATTTATTTATAAAATGTTCTACCAGGAAGTAATACTTTGAGAGTTTCCTCTTATGTTTCAAGTATGTCCTGGCTATAGAGTTATGATGACAAATATTGTAACTATGTATTTATAACCATATAAGTGACCAGGGTTATCTATTATATACAAGACATTGCATGCACAGGTAAAGATAATATATGTTATAGGTGTATGTACGTTGTGTTGGAGTAAAGTGTAAGAGTTAAGCTAATTGAATAAGTTCTAGTAGGTCCTGGAGAAGTGCAGATTCCTTGCAGGTTGTGATACCTTTTAGAGAACCTACATGAAAGTTCTTCCCAGATGGACTTATACTGTACAGCGCATTTAATACCTCACAGGTCTCTTCTCTTCACTACAGTTGCAGAATATATATATATATATATATATATATATATATATATATATATATATATATATATATATATATATAGTTTTAAAAATTCTGTATACTATCTTTTGTAAAAAAAAAAAAAGAAGGAAATTTCCTTATGATTATTATGATAAAATTGAGGGTTGAGAGTTATCAACCCTCAATTTTATTTTTATCTGACCATAGTCTGGTGAGAAATGTAGTTTAATTTGAAAGGCATTTTCTCTACATACAGGAATTTCTCCCTATTTGTATTTGAATCTCCTTGGGACAAAATCAAACTAAAAACCTTACATTGTTTGGTCAAATCTGCACAAAACCGTACTAAGGAATGGAAATGTAACCAGGCACACAAATCTGCAACATAATACTATTTAAATAAAGTTGTCAACAGGATAGGTTGATATGAAAAAGATTAATTTAGGGGATTTGTATTGAGGAATTTGACCGGGTGGTCTGTTAAGTATGGGCTAAAAAGATAGCCCACTCTTAGATTAAGAGGAGAAAGAGCAACTCAGTGAGTAAAGACGCTGACTCTGAATTTGAATCAGAGGAACCTGGTTCAATTCCCGGTGTCGGCTCCTTGTGACTTTGCGCAAATCACCATATCTCCCTGTGCCTCAGGCACCAGAAAATAGATTGTAAGCTCTACTGTGTCTGCAAAATGTCTCTGTAAAACTCACTGTATAACCACAAACAATTATCATTATTATGGGGAGGAGAGGGTGGAGAGGGTGGAGGTTGCCAGGTTGATGACTGAGGTGGCAGACTAATAAACATATTCTGAAAAAGGTCCCATGACCAACCTACAGCTTTAGCACTGTAAATAGAAATATAGAGGCCAATATTAGAAATCATATCACTATTCTTTAATATGTGAAATACTTATCAGTCAATAAAAAAGACCACTCATGCTTTTCAAGTGCTGAAAAGGGGAAGTAAAACCCCCAGCATTAATAAACACAAAATACCAGCAAGCTCAAGAAATCCCCAAACCCACCACGTGTGTGTGTGTGTGTGTGTGTGTGTGTGTGTGTGTGTGTGTGTGTGTGTGTGTGTGTGTGTGTGTGTGTGTGTGTGTGTGTGTGTGTGTGTGTGTGTGTGTGTGTGTGTGTGTGTGTGTCCAAAAGGAGTGCTGCTGAGCATGGCCAAATATATACAACAAAAGACAAAAAAGCCCAACGCTACATCCAATATGACAAAAATACACATTGAAATAATATATTCTCTTGAAAAAGGGTAATTTAGTTAAACCCTTAGGCCAAAGCGTTACAAGCCTGCAAGCCACATCATGGCATGACCATTAGCAGGTCCTAACACTACCTGATTACATTTCTCATTCACCTCTATTTGTGGGGAGACTGACCACATTGGATCTGTCCAAACCCAGTAACATGAAAAAGACCTGCTAACTTAGAAATTATATACATGTAGTTTTAAAAATGTGGGTAAAAACATATATAATATGCTATTAGCATATTGTGTTTTATTTAATTGGGGGTGGTTTCGAATTAGGCTTTATTAAAGGGGTTTAAGCTCGCTCCTCCCCACTTTCTAAGTTAGCAGGTCCTTTTCATGTTACTGGGTTTGGACAGATATAGCAAATAAAAATATTACTTGTGAGCACATTCACATGTCTTAGACAGACCTGCAACCCTGATTTTCACCATTATCACCTAGCATAAATGTGCTTCCACTGCAGCAAAGGATTCTGGGAAATGACATGCAAGTGAGCACACAGTGCCACATTTAGCCGCAAATCCATTACTACATGGAACCCGTAAGCCAAAACACAGCTTATAAACACAGCCTGGGATCAGATGCAATAAATATATATATATATATATATATATATATATATATATATATATATATATATATATATATATATATATATATATATATATATATATATATATATATATATATAAATATATATATACAGTGTTCGACAATCCTATACATTTACTCGCCCGGGGCGGGTGGATTTAACCCCCGGGCGTGTAAATATTGGCCCAAGCAGCACACGTGTTTTTTTTTTAAATTTCCCCCGCTCCCGCTCAAATTTCGCCCGTTCGCGCTCAAATTTCCCCCGTTCGCGCTCAAATTTCCCCCTCAAATTTCCCCCGTTCGCGTCAATTTCTTTTTTTTAAAATAAATAAATAAATAATCTGCCTCCCTGATTGGCCTGACGGGAGGAAGAGGGCCGGCTGGCAGCTCTGGGTCAGCCCCTCCCCCTGCACCCGATGCCAGCTTGCTGCCCGGGGTGGAATGTAAGCTGGGAGGGGGGGTCCCCTGATGTAGGCTGGGAGGGGGGCTCCCGGGGTCCCCGGATGTAGGCTGGGGGGGGTCCCCGTGGCTGCTGCTGCCCAGGGCTGGAAGACCAGGTAGGCGCTTCCCCTCCGTCCCACGCTCCTTTGGCACCCGCGCGGGCAGGGTAATAGGAGCGGGGAAGAAGGTAAGCAGCCTGGCGGGAGGTAGAGGGAGGGGGGTGCGCGTGTGCACGCGCTGGAGGGGGGGTTTTTGGCAATGTTCCCGGCCACGTTTCCCATCGGGGAGGTTGGTGTGGCCCGTGCGGCTGTTCCCAGCATGGCTGCCTGACCCCCCTCCTGGCTGCAGCCTGGGCGCACGCGCGGCTTGCCACGTTTCCAATCGGGGAGGTTGGTGGCCGTGCGCCTGTCCGGCTGTCCCCCCGCTGGTCCCCGATCCTCCCGCTAGCCCCCCATCCTCGCACTGACCCCCCCCATCCTCCTGCTGGCCCCCCGATCCTCATGCTAGCCCCCCCATCCCCGCGCTGCCCCCCCCATCCTCCCGCTGGCCCCCCGATCCTCCCGCTGGCCCCCCCATCCCCACGCTGACCCCCGATCCTCACGCTGGCCCCCCCATCCTCTCGCTGGCCCACCCGATCCTACCGCAACTCCTGCCCGATCCCCTGGCATGTGGAGCAGCATGTGGAGGACAAGCAGGCCCTGGAGGAACAGGTAGGCCCCCTCCCTTCCAATGAATGTCTGTGGGTGTGTGTGAGTGTGTGTCTGAGTGTGGGTGGGTGTGAGTGTGTGTATTTGTGTGTCTGTAAGTGGGTGTGAGTGTGTGTCTGTGTGTGTCTGTGTGTGTGTTTGTGTCTGTGAGTGGGTGTGTGTGTGAGTGGGTGGGTGGGTGTGTCTGTGAGTGTCTGTGTGAGTGTCTGTGTGAGTGTCTGTGTGTGTGTCTGTGTGTGTGTCTGTGTGTGTATGTGTGTGTGTGTGTGTGTGTGTGTGTGTGTGAGTGTATGTGTCTGTGAGTGTATGTGTCTGTGAGTGTATGTGTCTGTGAGTGTATGTGTCTGTGAGTGTATGTGTCTGTGAGTCTATGTGTTTGTGTGAGTGAGTGTTTGTGTGAGTGAGTGTTTGTGTGAGTGAGTGTTTGTGTGAGTGAGTGTTTGTGTGTGTGAGTGTTTGTGTGAGTGAGTGTTTGTGTGAGTGAGTGTTTGTGTGTGTGAGTGTTTGTGTGAGTGAGTGTTTGTGTGAGTGAGTGTTTGTGTGAGTGAGTGTTTGTGTGTCTGTGTGTGTCTGTGAGTGTTTGTGTGTGTCTGTGAGTGTTTGTGTGTGTCACCCTCTCCCGGTGTCACCCTCACCCTTTCCCTGTCGCCCTCTCCCTGTGTCACCCTCACCCTTTCCCTGTCTCCCTCTCCCTGTGTCACCCTCTCCCTGTCGCCCTCACCCTCTCCCTGTCGCCCTCTCTGTCTTTGTCTCTCATTCTCTCTGTGTGTGTTCTCTCTATCTCTCTGTGTCTCTCTCATTCTCTCTTGTTCTGTGTCTCTCTTTCTCTGTGTGTCTCTCTTTCTCTGTGTCTCTCTTTCTCTGTGTGTCTCATCTCTCTCTCTCTCTGTGTGTGTCTCTCTCCGTGTGTGTGTGTGTGTGTCTCTGTGTGTGTGTGTGTGTGTGTCTCTGTGTGTGTGTGTGTGTGTGTGTGTGTGTGTGTGTGTGTGTGTGTGTGTGTGTGTGTGTGTGTGTGTGTGTGTGTGTGTGTGTGTGTGTGTGTGTGTGTGTGTGTGTGTGTCCAAAAGGAGTGCTGCTGAGCATGGCCAAATATATACAACAAAAGACAAAAAAGCCCAACGCTACATCCAATATGACAAAAATACACATTGAAATAATATATTCTCTTGAAAAAGGGTAATTTAGTTAAACCCTTAGGCCAAAGCGTTACAAGCCTGCAAGCCACATCATGGCATGACCATTAGCAGGTCCTAACACTACCTGATTACATTTCTCATTCACCTCTATTTGTGGGGAGACTGACCACATTGGATCTGTCCAAACCCAGTAACATGAAAAAGACCTGCTAACTTAGAAATTATATACATGTAGTTTTAAAAATGTGGGTAAAAACATATATAATATGCTATTAGCATATTGTGTTTTATTTAATTGGGGGTGGTTTCGAATTAGGCTTTATTAAAGGGGTTTAAGCTCGCTCCTCCCCACTTTCTAAGTTAGCAGGTCCTTTTCATGTTACTGGGTTTGGACAGATATAGCAAATAAAAATATTACTTGTGAGCACATTCACATGTCTTAGACAGACCTGCAACCCTGATTTTCACCATTATCACCTAGCATAAATGTGCTTCCACTGCAGCAAAGGATTCTGGGAAATGACATGCAAGTGAGCACACAGTGCCACATTTAGCTGCAAATCCATTACTACATGGAACCCGTAAGCCAAAACACAGCTTATAAACACAGCCTGGGATCAGATGCAATAAATATATATATACAGTGTTCGACAATCCTATACATTTACTCGCCCGGGGCGGGTGGATTTAACCCCCGGGCGTGTAAATATTGGCCCAAGCAGCACACGTGTTTTTTTTTTAAATTTCCCCCGCTCCCGCTCAAATTTCGCCCGTTCGCGCTCAAATTTCCCCCGTTCGCGCTCAAATTTCCCCCTCAAATTTCCCCCGTTCGCGTCAATTTCTTTTTTTTAAAATAAATAAATAAACAATCTGCCTCCCTGATTGGCCTGACGGGAGGAAGAGGGCCGGCTGGCAGCTCTGGGTCAGCCCCTCCCCCTGCACCCGATGCCAGCTTGCTGCCCGGGGTGGAATGTAAGCTGGGAGGGGGGGTCCCCTGATGTAGGCTGGGAGGGGGGATCCCGGGGTCCCCGGATGTAGGCTGGGGGGGGTCCCCGTGGCTGCTGCTGCCCAGAGCTGGAAGACCAGGTAGGCGCTTCCCCTCCGTCCCACGCTCCTTTGGCACCCGCGCGGGCAGGGTAATAGGAGCGGGGAAGAAGGTAAGCAGCCTGGCGGGAGGTAGAGGGAGGGGGGTGCGCGTGTGCACGCGCTGGAGGGGGGGTTTTTGGCAATGTTCCCGGCCACGTTTCCCATCGGGGAGGTTGGTGTGGCCCGTGCGGCTGTTCCCAGCATGGCTGCCTGACCCCCCTCCTGGCTGCAGCCTGGGCGCACGCGCGGCTTGCCACGTTTCCCATCGGGGAGGTTGGTGGCCGTGCGCCTGTCCGGCTGTCCCCCCGCTGGTCCCCGATCCTCCCGCTAGCCCCCCATCCTCGCGCTGACCCCCCCCCATCCTCCTGCTGGCCCCCCGAACCTCATGCTGGCCCCCCCATCCCCGCGCTGCCCCCCCCATCCTCCCGCTGGCCCCCCCATCCCCGCGCTGACCCCCGATCCTCACGCTGGCCCCCCCATCCTCCCGCTGGCCCACCCGATCCTACCGCAACTCCTGCCCGATCCCCTGGCATGTGGAGCAGCATGTGGAGGACAAGCAGGCTCTGGAGGAACAGGTAGGCCCCCTCCCTTCCAATGAATGTCTGTGGGTGTGTGTGAGTGTGTGTCTGAGTGTGGGTGGGTGTGAGTGTGTGTATTTGTGTGTCTGTAAGTGGGTGTGAGTGTGTGTCTGTGTGTGTCTGTGTGTGTGTTTGTGTCTGTGAGTGGGTGTGTGTGTGTGTGAGTGGGTGGGTGTGTGTGTCTGTGAGTGTCTGTGTGAGTGTCTGTGTGAGTGTCTGTGTGTGTGTCTGTGTGTGTGTCTGTGTGTGTATATGTGTGTGTGTGTGTGTGTGTGTGTGTGTGTGTGTGTGTGTGTGTGTGTGTGTGTGTGTGTGTGTGTGTGTGTGTGTGTGTGTGTGTGTGTGTGTGTGTGTGTGTGTGTGTGTGTGTGTGTGTGTGTGTGTGTGAGTGTATGTGTCTGTGAGTGTATGTGTCTGTGAGTGTATGTGTCTGTGAGTGTATGTGTCTGTGAGTGTATGTGTCTGTGAGTCTATGTGTTTGTGTGAGTGAGTGTTTGTGTGAGTGAGTGTTTGTGTGAGTGAGTGTTTGTGTGAGTGAGTGTTTGTGTGTGTGAGTGTTTGTGTGAGTGAGTGTTTGTGTGAGTGAGTGTTTGAGTGAGTGAGTGTTTGTGTGTCTGTGTGTGTTTGTGTGTGTTTCAGTCTGTGAGTGTGTCTGTGAGTGTTTGTGTGTGTCTGTGAGTGTTTGTGTGTGTCTGTGAGTGTTTGTGTGTGTCACCCTCTCCCGGTGTCACCCTCACCCTTTCCCTGTCGCCCTCTCCCTGTGTCACCCTCACCCTTTCCCTGTCTCCCTCTCCCTGTGTCACCCTCTCCCTGTCGCCCTCACCCTCTCCCTGTCGCCCTCTCTGTCTTTGTCTCTCATTCTCTCTGTGTGTGTTCTCTCTATCTCTCTGTGTCTCTCTCATTCTCTCTTGTTCTGTGTCTCTCTTTCTCTGTGTGTCTCTCTTTCTCTGTGTCTCTCTTTCTCTGTGTGTCTCATCTCTCTCTCTCTCTCTGTGTGTCTCTCTCCGTGTGTGTGTGTGTGCGTGTGTCTCTGTGTGTGTGTGTGTGTGTGTGTGTCTCTGTGTGTGTGTGTGTGTGTGTGTGTGTGTGTGTGTGTGTGTGTGTGTGTGTGTGTGTGTGTGTGTGTGTGTGTGTGTGTGTGTGTGTGTGTGTGTGTGTGTGTGTGTGTGTGTCTCTGTGTGTGTCTCTCTCTCTGTGTGTGTCTCTCACTCTACCCCTCCCTCTCTCTGTCTCTCTGTCTCTCTCTGTCTCTCTCTGTCTGTCTCTGTCTGTCTCTCGCTGTCTCTCGCTGTCTCTCTCTGTCTCTCTCTGTCTCTCTCTGTCTCTCTCTGTCTCTCTCTGTCTCTCTCTCTCTCTCTCTCTCTGTCTCTCTCTGTGTCTCTCTCTCTGTGTCTCTCTCTCTGTGTCTCTCTCTCTGTGTCTCTCTCTGTGTCTCTCTCTGTGTCTCTCTCTCTCACACTCTGGATCTCTTATTTACCCTTTATATCTTAACAGCCCTATACTACACCGCAATAACCTATACTGCTTTCTTCCAGATCTGACTCAAGCTTCACACGGAAGACATCGGAACCCCCCCTAACCCAGAAGACTGGTAAGAAACACATCCCCTCCAATGTAAAACATTGTGGGAATGAGGTACCTGGACATTGAGGGACTGCGGATCAGGTAAGATCCCAGGCGGGATTGCTGCTTTAGATATTATGAAGCAGGGGCATCCAGACACTGGTTAAGGGGTTCAGGAAACTAGTCATTCACACCTGGCTTTAATTTCTAGATCCGACATTTACACACACACACACACACACACACACACACGTAACAAGGACTAATTGTAGTATAATGTAATACAATAAATTCATTTATGTCAAAAACGAATTTGTTCTGGCTAGGAATTTATTAAATGTATTTTATTTATATATTTTATTTTAAAGCGGGGTTGGGGGCGGGACTAGGGCGGGGTAGGGGGCGGGACTAGGGCGGGGTTAGGGCGGGGTTGGGGGCGGGACTAGGTGGCGAGTAGATTTTTTGGTTGGGCGAGTAGATTTTTGGGTGATTTGTCGAACACTGTGTATATATATATATATATATATATATATATATATATATATATATATATATATATATATATATATATATATATAGCAACTGTAAATATTACTGTATGTTCATTTGCATGTCTTAGACAGGTCTGCAACCCTGTCTTTCACCATTATCGCCCAGCACACAGCACTTCCCCTGCAGCAAGGAATTCTGGGAAATGACCTGCAAATGAGCATGTCTGTGAGTTGGTTTACTGGCTTTGCATCTCACCCCACCCTATGTTTAAAAGCTGTGTTTAAAGCAGCATGCATTTGGCTTAAGGGTTGCTTGTGTAATATGAGCTTGAGACAAAAGGTGGCACTGTGTGCTCATTTGCATGTCATTTCCCAGAATCCCTTGCTGCAGTGGAAGTGCTGTGTGCTGGGCGATAATGGTGAAAGACAGGGTTGCAGACCTATATATATATACACACACACACACACACACACACACATATATATATATATATATATGTGTGTGTGTGTGTGTGTGTGTATATATATATATATATATATATATATATATATATATATATATATATATATATATATAGATATAGATATAGATATATACCACACTTATTAAGGTTATGGTGGGTAAAAAAAGTGACAAAAACCCTCCACAGTAAAGCATATAGCAACTGTAAATATTACTGTATGTTCATTTGCATGTCTTAGACAGGTCTGCAACCCTGTCTTTCACCATTATCGCCCAGCATATATATATGTGTGTGTGTGTGTGTGTGTGTGTGTGTGTGTGTGTGTGTGTGTGTGTGTGTGTGTGAGTGTGTGTGTGTGTGTGTGTGTGTGTGTATATATATATATATATATAGATATAGATACATACATATATATGATATGTATACAGATATATATATACATACAGATATATATACATACAGTCATGTGAAAAAGAAAGTACACCCTCTTTGAATTCCATGGTTTTACATATCAGGACATAATAACAATCATCTGTTTCTTAGCAGGTCTTAAATTTAGGTAAATACAACCTCAGATGAACAACAACACATGACATATTACACGGTGTCATGATTTATTTAACAAAAATAAAGCCAAAATGGAGAAGCTATGTGTGAAAAACTAAGTACACCATTACTGCTTCCAAAGGAATTAAGATGCTAAGTAGCAGACAGGTGCTGCTAATCAAATGCCCTTGATTAATTGAACATCAGCAAGTGTGACCACCTCTATAAAAGCCGGAGTTTTAGCAGTTTGCTGGTCTGGAGCATTCAGGTGTGTGTTAACACAATGCCAAGGAGGAAAGACATCAGCAATGATCTTAGAGAAGCAATTGTTGCTGCCCATCAATCTGGGAAGGGTTATTAGGCCATTTCCAAACAATTTAAAGTCCATAATTCTACAGTGAGAAAGATTATTCAAAAGTGGAAACAATTCAAGACAGTTGCCAATCTTCCCAGGAGTGGACATCCCAGCAAATTCACCCCAAGGTCAGACTGTGCAATGCTCAGAGAAATTGCAAAATGCCCAAGAGTTACATCTCAGACTCTACAGGCCTCAGTTAGCATGTGTTCATGACAGTACAATTAGAAAAAGACTGAACAAGTATGGTTTGTTTGGAAGGGTTGCCAGGAGAAAGCCTCATCTCTCTAAAAAGATCATGGCACCACGGCTTAGATTTGCAAAGTTGCATCTGAACAAACCACAAGACTTCTGGAACAATGTCCTTTGGACAGACAAGACCAAAGTGGAGATGTTTGGCCATAATGCACAGCGCCACATTTGGGGAAAACCAAACACAGCATATCAGCACAAACACCTCATACCAACTGTCAAGCACGGTGGTGGAGGGGTGATGATTTGGGCTTGTTTTTATAGCCACAGGAACTGGGAACCTTGCAGTCATTGAGTCAACCATGAACTTCTCTGTATACCAAAGTATTCTAGAGTCAAATGTGACGCCAACTGTCCGACAGCTAAAGCTTGGCTGAAATTGGGTCATGCAACAGGACAATGATCCAAAGCACACCAGCAAATCTACAACAGAATGGCTGAAAAAGAAAAGAATCAAGGTGTTGCAATGGCCCAGTCAAACTCCAGACCTCAACCCGATTGAAATGCTGTTGCTGGACCTTAAGAGAGCTGTGCATATACAAATGCCCACAAACCTCAATGAACTGAAGCAACGTTGTAAAGAAGAGTGGGCCAAAATTCCTCCACAACGATGTGAGAGACTGATAAAGTCATACAGAAAACGATTACTTCAAGTTATTGCTGCTAAAGGTGTTTCTACAAGCTATTGAAACATAAGGTGTACTTAGTTTTCACACATGGCTTCTCCATTTTGGCTTTATTTTTGTTAAATAAATCATGACACAGTGTAATATGTCATGTGTTGTTGTTCATCTGAGATTGTATTTGCCTAATTTTAAGACCTGCTAAGGAACAGATGATTGTTATTATGTCCTGATATGAAAAATCATAGAATTCAAAGAGGGTGTACATTCTTTTTCACATGACTGAATATATACATGTAGTTTTAAAAATGTTTGTAAAAAGTCACCAAATCACACACTGGTGTTTAAATAAAACTTCATAACTAAATAAATGCTGTTGGGTATTTCCCCAGGTCCTAAAAACTGGTGATGTTTTCAGGCTATACAACTTCACACACATTAGTTCCACATCATCTTTATCAAGTGAGTGTAAAATCATGCAGGACATTCAAAACAGTGCATTGCAAAGTTCTCTGGACAGTGTCATGAAAACCAGCTTGAAAACAGGTTTGAGAACCTCTGATGAGGGGGGCAAGTTCATGTTTTACATATCAATTGCAAGTGAACAACAATTCCACATTTTCCACAGCTCTTTTTCTGGTTAATTTCTAAGAATAAAACAAAATTATCACTTTAATATTCATTAATTAGCAATATATATCTAATGGTTGTGAACATTATTTGTAGACTAGCTCTCAGGAGCAGAGCCCTCATTACCTCTTTGTATCTGTTTGTGCCTGTTTGTCCTCACTTCTACTGTTTACTCTATGTTTATGTAATATACATAACTCTGTACCCCATTGTACCGCGCTGTGGAATATGATGGTGCTGCACAAATAAACGATAATATTAATAATAGTCAGGGATAAGTTACCACTATATCACTGTTATAAGGTATAAATAAAAGCTCTTTTGCAAGAGCCCCCTCTAGTGTAAAATGAACTGAACTTCGACAATTAGATCATATTTGATCCACTGCCTGTAAAGGAGCCAGAAGTTTTTTGCAAGATTGGTAATACTTGGTAATGGCTCTATTCAGGGCTTTTTTGGAGGTTAGGTTTCAAAGTTTCCCAGCTGCCAAACTGGATAAAAAATACTTCACCAAATATTTAAAAGAAAAAAATCTCATTAAATCATATGGGACCTTTCTCTATGATCAATCTGATTTTATTTTGCTCAGGTTTTACCCCTGTTTTGCAGCTAGGAAGCTTTGGTACCTAAAACCTACGTATCTTGAAAGATACATGTAAATTAATAATACATTTCGAGAGGTAAAAAGAATTTAAATGCATGGACAGAAAAGAAAAATCTGTTTATGTACAGCTTATATTTTTACCATGTATTTAAAAAAAATACAGTGACTTGATTATTTCTATATTAATTTATATAGCATGTGATTCTCTGTCATTCAGGTTTCAACTATAAAATATGACCTAGACATACTAACTTATACTGTCACGTATAATCGATTTTCATTGTGACTTGATGCTATTAACATTTGCTGATTATAGCATGTGAGAAGCTCTGTAAGTTAAGTTACATCTGACCTACACAAAATGATTTAAATATTCTAATCAAAATGCATTCCTTAAATGCACGCGCTAAGCATTCCCTACATTTTCTCTTTGGTTTCACTCAGTTGTGTTGGTAACAATTAGGGGCCCTGAGTCGTGAAGTGGTCTGGTACAATACAAGCTATCATATTACATGGATGTGTGTGGTTAAACCTTTTGCACTTAATAAGTGATGAGCAAAAGAAAGAAAAGCTTCTCCATCTATGGCTCCTTCCACTGCACTACAAAGTTCTAATCTTCTCAACACCTCCTATGGTGTGAAGTACATTGTGCCTTTAATTGTTTGGGAGGACATATGTAAAATGGTGATTGTTTAGAAGTAGGGCCAAAAAATGTTGTATGACCCAGTACAGTGTGAGTGATAAAACATACAGACCAACATTTACTCAGCAGTGCTATTCCATAAGACATCTTCTGTGGTGCTTTCTGGCCCATTTCTAAATGGGCGGCAAGGTGTCTTTTACATTATGGTAATATGTGTAAGTCCCCAAGTTCATACGTACAGCATCCCAACGCAGAAAGTTGTTCTGCACTCCTGATCACAGTACTAGATCACCCATTATTTTTCATTCTGGACGTATACACACACAGATATTATATATGAGGATGTGAAAGCTTAATTAAACCAAGAGGTGACAATTGGCTGCATAATATTACTGTCAAATAAAAAATTATTTAAATAGTAATAATAAAATTAAAATATACATATCATTGTAACTTTTCATACACATATTTCCGGTTATACATGAATCACACATTTGCAGTCCCGTTAGACAGCTATTCACAGCATATCAACTACCGACACATTTCCTTGGTGAGTGTTTTTACCTGTTTATGGAACTGACACTGGGCACAGTATCATTGTCACACACCCGCTCTGCTAACAGTCTGTCCCTGATCTCCCATGCAAACATGGTGGGGTTTTGACGCTTGTAATCTGCAATTTTGTCTACCACTTTGGGCGTTGCAACCTTTGGCTTTGATCCCCCAATCACACCAGGCTTAATACTTCCGGTTTCATAGTACCTACAACAACAAAATGTAAAGCATAGTTTAACTTAGTGATAATGCTTCAAAAAGAAAATTCAGAAATTCAGACAATCAAAAGCTGTGAAACACAGCAGTTGCCACAAGCAGGTACTATGCAGTACAAAATATATACATTCGTTTAAAATGCATTCACACTTCACAGTTTTGTGGGATTTCAGACATGCAGGCAATGCCATCCTGATTTACTTGCATTATGTGAAATTGCAATATGGCATCCGGTATAATATCCTCACCACATAGGAATAAAGGCGATATATGATTAAGGGATAAGGTAGGATCCAATATGAGCTGAAAATGCGTGTGATTAATCAGGAAGGGTAAAAGAAAACAAATCACACTTAGGGCCATTTTACATTGAACTCCTTGACAGTAAATTGCAGTTCCTTGTGAAATGCACCTGCTAGAAAAAGCTTCCCAATTGATGGAGTGGTTTGGCAAAATTGGCCAGTAGAATGAAATCCTGATAAAGTATTGTATTTTATTTTGTAAGACGGGGCCAATATTTTTTCATGTCTTCTTCCACTGGTGTTCATTTACAACTCGTTCCCTTTAATGTGAGAAGGAAATGCGATACAAAACCCTAATATTGACACAAACTAAAATTTGGAGAACATCTATTGTAATATTAAGGGGATAGTCCCTCCTAGGATCAAAGTGACCTAATACCAGCGACATATTTAAAGGGTTACACCTGAGTAATTGATGCACTTTTTTACTAAAATGTGACACATATAGTTACATACTTACATAGTAGATGAGGATGAAAAAAGACATATGTTCATCGAGTTCAAGCTGTGCTAAATTTAGACAACAGATACTTTATCCTATATTTGTACTTACAGTATTTTGATCTAGAGGAAGGCAAACGAAAAACCCCAGTTAAATATTATCTAATACTTTACACCTCATACATCGACCATGGCCCCTTGCAGACGCACTTACCAGAACATCTTCCTACTGTCTCTGTATACTCTTCCTACTTACCAATTAGATTGTAAGCTCTTCGGAGCAGGGACTCCATTTCCGAATGTTACTTTTATGTCTGAAGCACTTCTTCCCATTATGTGTTATTTGTATTATTTGTTATTTATATGATTATATCACATGTATTACTGCTGTGAAGTGCTATTTACATTAATAGTGTTATATAAATAAAGATATGCATACATACATCTAATGATATCTCATAAGGGGGGAAATAAATTCCTTCCTGACTCCAAGAATTGTCAATCAGATTATTCCCTGGATCAACATCCTTCCCATGTATACTTATTTGGTATATCCCTGTATACCTTTCCTTTCTAAAAAGATGTCCAACCTTTTTTGTGGTTTTACTGGGCCTTTCAATAAAGTTCTGAACAATTCTTAAATATTACATTTAATGTAATGTAAGAGGGTATATAATAACTATTTATAAATATATTCAAGGTCAGTATAAGTAACTTTTAAGACAGCTATTCCTCTCAAGGGCAGTACAAAGGACACTGGGTCATCCCTTAAGGTTGGGGGAAAGGAGATTTTTCCAGCAACAAAGGAAAGGGTTATTTATAGTAAGGGCAGTTAAAATGTGGCATTCATTACCCATGAAGACTGTGATGGAAGATACGATAGGTTCAAAATTTGGACATATTTTTTTATAAAGGAAAAGTATACAGGGATATACCAAATAAGTATGCATGGGAAGGCTGTTGATCCAGGAAGAAATCTGATTACCATTATTTGGAGATAGGAAGGAATTTATTTTTCCCTTAATGAGATATCATTGTATGATGTTTTACTGGGTTTCTTTCTTTGACTTCCTCTGTCGATCTATATACTGTAAATACATATATAGGATAAGTATCTGTTGTCTAAATTCTGCATAGGTGGAACGTGATTGACATATGTCTTTTTTCAACCTCATGTACTATGTAACTATCTACTCTGTAACTATGTAAGTATACAGATTAATTTAGTGGTACGTACAATAAGAGTCATTTGTCTTTGCTCTTTGGTGTTAACGACCCAACTAAATGTTACAGAGGAACTTGTTGGAGTTGGTAAAAATATACACTTGCATTAAGTCTTTAAAGGATTTCCCCTTTGCCGCTTTATAACCGGCCACATTGACCAGACACATTGTAAATGTTTGACTTTAATATAATTTTCTTAGTTTGCATGTAACTAATGGTCTTATTTTAAGTTAATGAAGGGAGACCGTAATGAACAGTTTTAGGAACCACCTACACTCCAAGTACAACTCAGTTCAGTCCCAACTCGGGTAAACAGCTTGGAGGTTAAAAAATATGTCCCGAATGGGAGCTACAGAGTACTGTACATAGAATGTACCCCTCAGAGAGAAATAGCCTCACACATATACCTATAAAGCATTTTTTTTTCATGCATTGTTTCAACAACACACTATTTAAAAAGTGCAATTTTTTATTTGGAAAATAGAACTGAAGACCATAATGATCAACTAACGAGCTATCATGATCATTAACCTCGAAATATCAGCAGTTGTCAAGGCTAACCTTATTACTGCAGCAAAGGATTGTAGCTGTCACACAAAATGCTTCCTTGGTAGAATATTTGCTTTGCAATCACCAGGCCTATTCTGCAACCACACAAAGGATTGTATTTATTCTACCTTGTACATCTGAGGCATTCAATAGATTATTTCCTGATCATTTTCAAATCTTTTGACTTTGGTGGAGGAAGCACCACAATGTGTCTGAATTTACCATATAGAGGAATATGTTGGATGAGCTGTCCATTATGGGTAAGTACAAAAACAGACCATTAGGGTTTGCGCTTCTGACCTTAGTTTTTTGCCCATTGTACAGTATGGGCATGCAATGTTTGAAGAATCCCCCATTCATTAAGTTCTGTAAACCATCCCCTCACAAGCAAGAAGTGATAAGCAAAAGGTTTACATTTCCTTTCATTGAAGCTTTCAGACGGCTGATTTTTATTTGCTTCTTTCCCTAAAGCCTGAGAGACCATAACATTCCCATGATACATCATGTTGGTCAAAATATTCACCTTGTACAAAGTTTTCTGCAATTTTACAAGGGCTACCTTATTCATCTTATGACATAATGGGCCATATTTACTAAGCAATGCTATTCATTTGACTGGACCGCAAAAGGTGCCAGAAGGTATCATATAGCATAGACAAAGCATTTGACAAAGTGCACGCATACGCGAAACGCGTCAGAGGTCTCTCTGCTTGTTCTTTGCTTTTTTAATATGTTGCTGTTGCTGTTGGCCTAATAAATATTTTTACCATTGTTGAGCGATCCAGCCTCCATCGTTTTCCTTCAGCAATGCACCGCTTACTCTTTCCCCCATGGGATACCACTTCCTGTATCTTATAGCATAGGACTGTTTAGTAAATATGGCCCCAAATCCATTAATTTCTTCATCCATTCATCTTATTTTGTTATGACAAGTGCCACATAGAAACAAGTAATCTATGCACTAAGATTCCGTTTTGAACTGCACCGCATAGCAGGATTCAACGATAATGTTGACATTATGGGGTCTATTCAAGTGAGACTCTCAGCTACAGAAAATTACAACTGTTACATCAAAGACAAAGGAATGAGCTCATAAATCAGGGGCATTTTTTGTCACCTATTCCACCCCAGTTTTGCAGCGGGAAGACTTAACTCCTAGATATCACAACATATTAAAATTGAATGGTCAGTGGCAAGGGCTAATGGCCCTTATATGAAGTGTTACTCCATAGGACATAAAGGGCCTCATGCAGAGAGCATCGTTATTTCGAAATTCGCCATTTTTTGTACAATTTCGCGCAGAAACCGGCAGAAAATGGCGAGTTTCGAAAAACGCGCCATTTTGTTTTTTCTATTGCTAAAACTCGCCTCGCGGCTGGCGAGAACCTCCATCTCGCCATTTTTAAAACTCTCCGAATGCAGAGAGGCGCGAACGGCATGTAGCGGCTGTTCGCGCCAAGAAAATGGCGCGATTCTCGCATTTTTGCCGCGCCAGGAAAAGATGGCGCTCGCCGCCTATAGTAAAGGGGAAAAAAAAGGCGCAAATTTGTTTTTACACGTTTCTGAAGCACGCATCTCGCCAATTTAAACTCGCCACACGCATCCATGTTAAACATAGCAGAATTCGCACTTTTCTGCATATGGAGAATAAAACTCTCCAAAAAAGCTACTTTTTATGAAATTCGCCAATTTTAAAATTCTATGCTCTCTGCATGAGGCCCATAGACTTTGATGTACTAATGGTTGATAAATTAAAAAATCGCCATTATATGTGTTTAACGCCAATTTAATTTCTTGACCTATTCATTTTAAGCCGGCGATAAAGCAGTGATATGTGAAGTTTTACCACGGCGACATGACCGCATTATTTTTAGTGCTGCGGAGGCAAATGAGAAATTAACGTTAAATGACTAGTCATAGCTCAAACCATTAGTACTGTTTCAATTGGTCAACCCATTAGTACTAGTCATTGGTCAACCCTCTGGTACTGAGTTTCTTGGTGAGTAGCGCATAGAAAAAAAATTGAAACAAATAAATTGGTCTATCTGGCCACTTGGGCTGCTAAAGAATGAATAATTGCACAAATGGATGTTATGCTTTTAGTGTTTTATTTGTACGGTGTTTATGCTGCATGATAATCTTTTTTTGCCTGGAGAATTTTTTGGCTTTGCAATGCATTGGTAGCCTCAGGCATCAAAAGGGTTAAATAATTGTCTGCTATCGGGTTTTGGAAGAAATCCTATGACGTAACCCTATGGTAGAAAAGTGTTATATCTCCCACCCCTCCACAATTGCTAACATTGATAAATCTGATTTTCAATGAATTATCGCTCATTTATATCGCTAGCAAATGAGCCCATTATTCGTGTATGCATCTTGCAGCCCGTTTAAATATAAATAGTTATTAGCGAATGCGTCGGTAATAAATAATATTGCTACAATACCATTTCATAATAATGTTGCAGTTTAGGTTAGCCCATGGATATATAAGAAATGCTACATCATGAGGCACTTTCTGCGCAAGAATACATCTTACAGCAAAAATGTCATCAAATGGGCCATAGAGGGCCAGGTTTACTATGCCAGATGGTTTCTTAGGGTAGCCCAGCTGAGCTAATCAATACAGTAAAACAAGACTTTATACAACATTAAAACAAGGAAATCATCTTGTGTTTGACATCAATAAAATTGACGGCACTACATCATAACCCAATCATCGTATTTATACAAAAACATACGCTATTCAATTGTTACGTTTATTTGTGCAAATCTACACAATTACATAGGCTTTTCTTCTGAATAATATACCATACATTATATTGCTTTGCCCGTATTCATGAGTTATGTATGCAATTTCTATAGCACTTAAAACTTTATGGTTAATATGGTTTTATAAGAAAAAGATTACCGCAGTCAACCATCAACATTTAGTAATCATCCTATGGTAGGCAAGGTTATTTTTCTCTTCTTATCCAGAAGTAGAGATAGGTGAAACCCAAGGTCACAGATTTAGCAAACTTTGGAGGACCTCAAAGTTCACCAAAAGTCCCCTAAAGCTTCCCTAAAGAAGCCAGTCTTTACCACACTTTAGGCAAAGCTCATAAACACAGCATTTGTACATATAGGTATAGACAATCATATGATGAGCATTTTTTTTTTTTACTCGTGAGTTTCAAACTCTTGATGGCAAACTTCAAAAACTATTTGCGGAACTCTACGCCTCCAGCCCAATTCTGCACATCTCTGTGTTTATGTGGATCATTAACTTTTACAAACAGTTTGCATTTTATTTTTAGATTAAGGGTGTGGAAATAAAAGTGTGGGGAAATAAAAGATATCAGTTGACTCATCGCTGTGTAGCGAACATTATAAATACCATATCGCAAATTATTATTTTGAGGTTTTACAAGATTTTTTTCATGCAGCTGTATATCTATGCAAATGTGAAAAACCCTCTAACTCTTTTTGCATTCATATTTCATATAGGAAAGAGGAGTAATCATTTCATAGTGGTTATGTGACTTCATCCCAAATATACAAAAATAAAAGGTGGACCTTCCTGGAGCTAAGGAATCTCTAGTCATCCATCAATAATTAAACACGTGAATAGCTGAGCTAACTATTCATATGCATACACCTCATGCTCATATTTAAAAAGCAAGGTGTTGTATGCCACCTAATGTAGCTACTGTAGTAAGAAGTTCAATTGCTATTAAACTGATCAAAATGAAAGATGCAAAATTAATCAATGAAGTAATCAGGCAGCCACTGTCAGTCTGATGATATTGGTCTCAGCTGAGCGACAAAAGCACACTTACAGCAAAAGATTAACCGAGAAACTGAATAGGGATATAAGGTATGAAAGTCTTCAAAATGATAGCGTTTCAGCTATTAAGTGAAATACTTGGGAGGAATTACATTGCATCTTGGAAAAAATAATTATTAGTTAATATCCATAAGCACTAGACATGTTACATGAACTATCAATGGACATTATCAATCCTAAAAGCTATTCAAGTAATCTCCTGTAATAAATGATTGATGAAAAAGTAACAGGTAATCTACAACTACAGTAATTGGTTACTTTAAATTTTGATTTATGAGATAGGACCCCAAAGTACGGTCATCAAAACTCCCAGTGAATTATATGAAATACATCAACTTAATAGTGACACACAAGGTCATTAATCTCTTTTATATTGAAATGTTTTCCGAGCTATGCAATGATTTTTTACAGTACACAAAAGGCTGCAACAAACGACTATAATCATGGTACATTATATATACCCCCATGTGCAAATTTTTATCAACATCCTGCAGTGTACCTGAACCCTCTCTCTGCCTGTTTGCTGTCCTCATGGCTACATTTAGGCTTTTTACTATTTGATTGAAAGTTTATTCATGAAAATACGAATTTATTGTAGCAAAAATTAAATGTTAATAACACAGCATCCAGACCAGAACAGACAGCTCGCCAACATATATATATTTCATCCTTATTCCTTAGTACAAGGCAAAATTTTTCACATTATACAGCTCATGTTATATCAGTGCAGCACAAGGAATTGGTGATAAACAAATGTATTTTGGTATCATTACATTAAGCAATGGAAAGGGCATTATAACACAGTCTGATCCAGTTTTCATGATTTCAGAATGTATTTTACTTGCATACCTTTTAAACCTTTATAACGGTATAGGGTGGCAAAAATATTGTGATAAATCTAGTCATTTATTTCTCCTGCAAAAGTAATTAAATAGTCCTGTATGTGTTTTTGAACCAACCCCATTTTTACCCAATTATCTTTGTACTGTAATTTAAGACCTACCAACGAATAAGAAGTACATCTCAATATACCTTTCTGAGTTAAAACGTTTTGTAAAGAAATAAAACTTCATTCCTTTCACAGTTTAGATCTTCACTATGGACATTCAAAATCATATTATGATAATGAACAAGCAGCATGAAGGAAACTGATCGTCTGATTTGTCAACCTCTGTCTAAGCAGTGGACCTGTATAACTAGTGATGCCATAAAGGTGTGTGTGAGAATAATAACTGGACAAGGCTAAATTTGCAAGGGTCATGCATGGACTTCAAAACACATAAGGCTGTAATGTGGCATGTTGATTATGGAATCAATTCATTTTGTAATTGCATTCATTCTTTTACTTACATCTCTAATTACAGTGCCATTATATTTGGTAAACTAAGACAGGGTTCCACTGTAATTAATATTTATAAAAATAATAAGCTATGAAATTCCAATTTATTGTTGACAACTTAAATGGAACAAATCAACACGCTCAACTTCAGGATGCCAACATATATAAATGTTTCCATCATTGTACTTTTGCCTTGTGATCAAGTCATACTGAGTTCAAATAGAGAACTAGACCATATTGTCATGGTCCCGAGGTTATGTATTGCATTTTTCTGTACAGTAGATCAATGGCTGTAAATTCAGTAATGCTTTATACGTTAAAGAAAAAGGCTCCTCCGAAATGGCAAATAAATATTATAGATCCCACATTCACATTCCTATGTCTCACACATCTACTAGGGATAAGCTACAAGGATCATTTATTCCAATCATTGAAAGATACATTTTCCCCCTTTTCTATTATTAAAATATTGCTCAATTTAAGTTTATCAAAGAAAGCGTCAATTTGAAACCACGCATCAGAATTTCATTCTGACCATATCTTGTAACTGGCAGTTTTTAGGTGCGGTTCAAGTCAGATATAGAGAGAGTCCCTTGCTAGCATACATTTTTTTATACAGTCATTTCTGATTTTGTAAACCTATCTAGTAATTAACTATAAGCTCTATTTATTAAAGACTCCCGGCTGCAATATTGGGATAAAACTGGTGTTAAAATACTGCATCAAATTATTCAGATATGAACATACCATATGTTTTAATGGGAAAAAATGTCTGACAAATGTGGAGGAATTTTCTTGCCCCAATTCTGCAGCTTTGCAAAATAGGCCCCCTGCGTTGGCTCAAAGACTTATGTCTGTTTTTAATAATTTCCCACCTGACACATTTTAACTAACTTAACTATAACTGTCTCCTTCAGTCCTGTCCTCCATCCATGGTCTTGAATCACGCATGTCAGAGGGAGAAGAAGTCCCAGGTATGCAGAGGACACTGGAGACATCTATGGCCTCTTGCAAGTCAACTAAGCATTAATATGAAACACACACCGGTAATATAAATACATTCCTTTAAAAGTGAAATATGTATGCCAAAGTATTGTTAGGAAACTACCATATAATGTATGTAGCTATCTGTCTAGAATGTATTATCCACCATACAAAAAGTACGGTATTACAGACAGCACCCCTAATGCAAATATAAACAAACTAATGTCTGGTGCACGGGAACAACAGGAGGGACCCTTAAACCTTCCAAAACTATAGAATAACAAAAGGAGATGTCGCCAGGGCTGGGGACATCTCCTTTTGTTGTATTATCCACCATAACGCCATATGCCAAAAGATGGATATACAGTATATGTACATTTGACAATAGCTTAATGCCCACATTCACTGGGAAGTTCTATTCCATAAGACACCTTCCATGCTGGAAGACACATACAGCCCATTAACTTAAATGGAAAGTAAAGGACTATATTTACTAATCTGGGCTGAAGGAGTCGTATGGAGAAACCCTAAGTATCTATTTTGTCATCTACATATTGTTTAAGACTTTACTTAGTTGTCACACAAACTACATACATGGTACTTAAAAAGCTAATAAACATTTTGTAGCTAATACGGTACTTGAGAAAGGACCACAGTACCAAAAAACATGATGGCATATTCTTTATAATATCTTTCATGAAGATATGTAATATTTAAATGTCAATTTCATTGATATGGGGCAACACCACATTGACACATCATATTATTCAATACTGTATACATCATTTAATTACTCTCTATTGCAGGCCTGCACAACTCGTAAAGTGCGAAGGGCCGAACTGCTCCAAGGAAAAAAAAATTGGGCCGCACGAGTAAAATCATCATCATCGTCACCATCATCATCGTCATCGTCATCATCGTCATCTCTCCTCCAGCACCTCTCATCATCATCCTGCACCTCCCATCACTCTCCCCATCACTCTCCACCCCTGCACCTCCCATCACTCTCCCCCATCACTCTCCACCCATGCACCTCCCATCACTCTCCCCCCTGCACCTCCCACCACTCTCCCCCCCTGCACCTCCCATCACTCTCCCCCCCAGCAGCCCCCACAACCCATATCAGCAGCCCCACAATCCATATCAGCAGCCCCCACAACCCATATCAGCAGCCCCCACAACCCATATCAGCAGCCCCCACAACCCATATCAGCAGCCCCCACAACCCATATTGGCAGCCCCCACAACCCATATCGGCAGCCCCCACAAGCCATATCGGCAGCCCCCACAACCCATATCGGCAGCCCCCACAATCCATATCGGCAGCCCCCACAACCCATATCAGCAGCCCCCACAATCCATATCAGCAGCCCCCACAACCCATATCAGCAGCCCCCACAACCCATATCAGCAGCCCCCACAACCCATATTGGCAGCCCCCACAAGCCATATCGGCAGCCCCCACAATCCATATCGGCAGCCCCCACAATATATATCGGCAGCCCCCACAACCCATATCAGCAGCCCCCACAACCCATATCAGCAGCCCCCCAGCCCATTCCATGTAAGCAGCCCCCCATGTCAGCAGCAGCCTCCCCCCAAGTCAGCATCCCCCCCAAGTCAGCATCCCCCCCCCAAGTCAGCATCCAGCACCCCCCCCAATCAGCATCCCCCCCAAGTCAGCATCCCCCCCCAAGTCAGCACCCCCCAAGTCAGAATCACCCCCCCAAGTCAGCATTCCCACCCCCCAAGTAAGCATCCAGCATCCCCCCAAGTCAGCACCCCCCCCAAGTCAGCATCCCCACCCCCCAAGTCAGCATCCCCCCCCCAAGTCAGCATCCCCCCCACCCCCAAGTCATTTCAGCAGCCCCCCGCATGAATGAATTACCCCCCCCCCACCCCATGCCTACCTGATGATGTTGGCGGCGGTAGCAGAGGTGGCGGCGGTGGCAACAGAGTCATTGTCGGCGGCAACAGAAGAAGAGGAGGAGGTTGTGGAGGATGGCGGCGGTGGCGGCAACTAAAACTAATTTAAATTGGTTGCAAGGTGAAGCAGGGGGAAGCGCGCTCTAGTAACAGACCCGGAAGTTCCGGGTCGCGCTACTGCTGGAGCGCATCCCCCTGCTGGAGCCGGGAAGGGGGGTTAGGGGGATTAGGGGAAGCGCGCGTTTGCTGGTTTGCTGGTGCGCGCTCCTACTAGAGGGCACAGACACAGCATGCGGCCGCGAGCGTTTACCAGGGAAGGGGGAGGGGGAAGGGGGGTTGAAGGGGGGCCATCGTGGGCCGCACGGGGTGGCCCGGTGGGCCGCATGCGGCCGCGGGCTGTATGTAGTGCTGCTCTATTGTTTCCTATTGAGAGGCCCCAAATGTCTTGTTTTTTTCCCACTATGCAACTTTGTGCCATTTGCCTGAATACATCTAATAACATTTTACTCACGGATCACACTGATAAAGCACCGCTGAACCTAAATGCCCCCCACTAGGCCTTCTATACAGTTTTCTTCCTTCCCTTATGTAACGATCGTGCTTGCCACAAACCGGGACCGGACCGCGGGGCTGAGGTGGGGATGTGAAACACCGAACTTAGACCACGAAGCCGGTTCTGGGTTGCGCAGTCCGTAGTCAAACATAGCCGGGTCAGGGTTGGAAAAGAAGGGGGGGGGGATCCTCCGGTGCGTAGTTTCACTCGTATTTCCAGGACACATGCAATATATAAACAGACAGAAGGACCGCAATCAGGAATGGTTAAAGCACAATGATATACCGTGGGGAAATGTATAGGGAGCACACTTACATTAAAGCACCAAATTCCAGCTTGGGGATAGTGTGTACTTCTTAGTGTTACCTCAGAAAAAGGGGGGGGGGGGGGAGGGAAACATAGTATAATACTGTTTATTAACAAAATTGATTAAAAAGAGATTGCAAACTCACAAGCGGCCATTCAAATATGGCATAGAGAGGAATTGTCTTCAGGCTCCACCAAACGTCCTCCCAAGTGGTTAGGTGTCCGCGTGGAGTCTGTCCCAGTTGGTAGGATGGTAATGCAGGGATGTGAATGACAATCGGGTGGTCTCCCCAGACTTGTGAACAGCCTGATTTCTCTCTCGGAGAGAGAAACCAGGCTGTGCACAAGTCTGGGGAGACCATCCGATTGAATCACCACTGGAAGAAACTCTGGCAGCAGGATCACACTCTATGAGGGACTGAAACTTTGAACCCATTTTATCACGGTTGGCGCAGTTATTATATTTTTTCTTGGGTCAGGGTTGGAGAATGCAGGGTAATCCGTAGACAAGCCGGGTTCAGGGTAGGCGACATAGAAGAGATGGTCCCGGTCACGAGCTAGGGTCATCATCAGGGGAAACTTCAGCGAAGCCACGTCAGCATAGAAAGCAGGAACCTTGAAGTGAAACCACTTCAGTGTAGAAAGCAGGAAACTGGAGCTAAGCCACCTCAGGTTAGACGTAGGAAAACTTGAGCAAAGCTGCTTCAGCGTAGAAGGTAAGAAAGCTTCTGGAAGGACACTGGGAACCGGGAATGCCAATAGGCCACAGGAATACAGAGGGTTTCAGAGTAGCCGCTTCAGCGCGGCGAAGGCAAAGACTGCCAGGTACTGGAAGCGTAGGCAAGAAGGCTAAGACAGTCCAAACAGAAATGCTTGTGGTAAGCACAGTTACTTGAGAAAGTCTATGTTCAGCAATGAGGAAGTGAAAGAGCAGGGTTTAAATAGGAGAGATGCATGACTGGGAGGGGGAGTGGAGGTGCGGCCTCTGCGGAGACTGAGATTGGCTGCAAGGCACGGGAGACAAGTGAATGTACTTGCTTGCAGCTGGGGAGCGGTGCACGACGTCACGTGTGCGCGCCGCGCATGAGGGAGGTGTGGATCATCGGGAGCGGAGCTATGCTCCGTGGTACGCCTTGAAGAGCTGAGGGTGCGCTCTGTAAGCAAAGTGGCTAGAGACGCTGCAGGGGACGTGTTCCCCGATTCCTTACACCTTAACCTGCCAGCCAGAAGTGGCATATCTTCCATCTACAAAGCTTGATGGAGGAAGTCTGATATAAGTAATTAAGCTATAGTGTACTTACAGTGCAAGGTGCACATTATATGTATCAAATCATCTATTGATCCGCTGTGCTGTATTTAAGTAATAATCCCCGAAGAACAGATTATTACTATTATAGGCTAAATGTAGGCTTATTTTTAATTTTGTTTAATTTTTCATTAAAAAAAATTGTAGTCATATTGATTTTTATCAGCATGATTGTCTACATTCTTATGCTTTTACTGCAAGTTTATTAAAAGGAAATTGTACAAATACACAGACCCCACTATACACACACACACACACACACACACACACAACCACCCTTTATATACACAAACACACTCTGCAGTCCCCCCACACACTGTGCAGGTCCCCTCCTCTACACCTACAAAACACACTGCAGCCCTCCTCCACCCTCTCACTCACAAAACACACACTGCAGCCCCCCCCCCCTCTACACCCACAAAGACACAAAACACAGACACACATACACACCAAAACATACTCTGCAGCCCTCCTCAACCATCTACACCTATTGACACACACACACACACACACATACACACACACACTGCAGCCCCCCTCTACACCCACAAAACACACTGCAGACACACACACCAACAAAACAAACTGCTTCCCCCTCTACATACATAAAACACACACCAGCAGCCCCCCTCTACAACCACTGCAGTCCCCATGTAAACAAACACGCTGCATCCCTGCTCCACCCACAAAAAAACACACTGCAGCCCCCCCTCTGCACCTACAAAACACCCACTGCAGAGACACACACAAAACAAAACAGACTCTGGCAGCTCAACATCCACAAAACACACACCAGCAGCCCCCCCCCCCTCTACACCCACTGCAGCCCCTTGTAAACCCACACACTACAGACACACACCAACAAAACATTCTGCACCCCTCCTCTACACCAACAAAACACACACACACACAGCAGACACACACCAACAAGACTCTGCTGTCCCCTGTACACCCACAAAATACACACACCAACAGAAGACACACACTAATAACACACTCTGCTGACCCCCTTTACACCTACAAAACACACACACAAACACACAAACCTTTCCCCTCACTCTCCTGTGCAGAGCGCTCTGTAGGCAGGGTGGGGGAGGAGTCAGTGCCTTGCTGGTGCCTTCTGTCCAATCACCTCCCCTGTCTAAGAGCAAATTTCACTCTTTGTGAATGAGAACTGAAAGCTGATTGGCTGAAAAACTTGGCAAGCTGCCAAAAATCTGTCTCAGAGCTGCTCTGAAAGATGGTTGGCTGGAAATAAACACATTGAAAATGAACACATTGCAAGCAGCTAAAATTCCGGGTCATTACTTATTGGATAATGCCCGGAATTTTAACCAATCAGAGAGCAGGGATTTCAATAATGCCCGGAATTTACCCGCTTCAGCCTATAATATAGTGTAACAACAAGTACTGTACTAGTGCACAGTATTTTCAGGGTACAAGCCATCCAGCTCATTGAAAGCATGATTCTTTGGAATTGCCTTTAAAGAAACAATAAGTAAATAACTACAATAAGCAGTCACAATTCAACAGTATACATAGCTACTACTGACACATTCAGGACAACTTTGAAAGAGATGGGTGAACCCTTCACACAAGATTGGGAATTTGAGGAATATTAGACATTCACAGCTATCAAAACTATTCTAAATAGGTATAACTTCACCAACAAACAATAAAAGGTGGATAACTATCAAAGAACAGCTTTATATCAACGTATCAACACAAAACATTTGCGAAAAAACACTTGGTATATATTGGAAGGGGGGAAGGGGGGTTGAAGGGGGGCCATCGCGGGCCGCACGGGGTTCCCCGGCGGGCCGCATGCGGCCGCGGGCCGTATGTTGTGCAGCCCTGCTCTATTGTTTCCTATTGAGAGGCCCCAAATTCCTTGTTTTTTACCCACTATGCAACTTTGTGCCATTTGCCTGAATACATCTAATAACATTTTATTCACGGATCACACTGATAAAGCACCCCTGAACCTAAATGCCCCCCACTAGGCCTTCTATACAGTTTTCTTCCTTCCCTTATGTAACGGTCGTGCTTGCCACAAACCGGGACCGGACCGCAGGGCTGAGGTGGGGATGTGAAACACCGAACTTAGACCACGAAGCCGGTTCTGGGTTGCGCAGTCCGTAGTCAAACATAGCCGGATCAGGGTTGGAGAATGCAGGGTAATCCGTAGACAAGCCGGGTTCAGGGTAGGCGACATAGAAGAGATGGTCGCGGTCACGAGCTAGGGTCATCATCAGGGGAAACTTCAGCGAAGCCACTTCAGCGTAGAAAGCAGGAACCTTGAAGCGAAGCCGCTTCAGCGTAGAAAGCAGGAAACTGGAGCTAAGCCGCTTCAGCATAGAAAGCAGGAAGCTTGGAGCGAAGGCGCCCCTGCGTAGAGAGCAGGAAACTGGAGCTAAGCCGCCTCAGGTTAGACGTAGGAAAACTTGAGCAAAGCTGCTTCAGCGTAGAAGGTAAGAAAGCTTCTGGAAGGACAGTAGGAACTGGGAATGCCAATAGGCCACAGGAATACAGAGGGTTTCAGAGTAGCCGCTTCAGCGCGGCGAAGGCGAAGACTGCCAGGTACTGGAAACATAGGCAAGAAGGCTAAGACAGGTCAAACAGAAATGCTTGTGGTAAGCACAGTTACTTGAGAAAGTCTATGCTAAGCAATGAGGAAGTGAAAGAGCAGGGTTTAAATAGGAGAGATGCATGACTGGGAGGGGGAGTGGAGGTGCGGCCTCTGCGGAGACTGAGATTGGCTGCAAGGCACAGGAGACAAGTGAATGTACTTGCTTGCAGCTGGGGAGCGGTGCACGACGTCACGTGTGCGCGCCGCGCATGAGGGAGGTGTGGATCATCGGGAGCGGAGCTATGCTCCGTGGTACGCCTTGAAGAGCTGAGGGTGCGCTCTGTAAACAAAGTGGGGACGCGCGCATGGCTAGAGACGCTGCAGGGGACGTGTTCCCCGATTCCTTAAACCTTAACCTGCCAGCCAGAAGTGGCATATCTTCCATCTACAGTACAAAGCTTGATGGAGGAAGTCTGATATAAGTAATTAAGCTATAGTGTACTTACAGTGCAAGGTGCACATTATATGTATCAAATCATCTATTGATCCGCTGTGCTGTATTTAAGTAATAATCCCCGAAGAACAGATTATTACTATTATAGGCTAAATGTAGGCTTATTTTTAATTTTGTTTAATTTTTCTTTAAAAAAAATTTGAAGTCATATTGATTTTTATCAGCATGATTGTCTACATTCTTATGCTTTTACTGCAAGTTTATTAAAAGGAAATTGTACATATACACAGACCCCTCTATACACACACACATCCACCCTCTATATACACAAACACACTCTGCAGTCCCCCCACACACTATGCAGTCCCCCTCCTCTACACCTACAAAACACACTGCAGCCCTCCTCCACCCTCTCACTCACAAAACACACACAGCAGCCCCCCCCCTCTACACCCACAAAGACACAAAACACAGACACACATACACACCAAAACATACTCTGCAGCCCTCCTCAACCATCTACACCTATTGACACACACACACACACACATACACACACACACACACACACTGCAGCCCCCCTCTACACCCACAAAACACACTGCAGACACACACCAACAAAACAAACTGCTTCCCCCTCTACGTACATAAAACACACACCAGCAGCCCCCCTCTACAACCATTGCAGTCCCCATGTAAACCCACACACTGCAGACACACACACACACACACACACACACACAAAACACTCTGCACCGCTCCTCTACCCACAAAACACACAGTGAAGACACAAACTCTTTGTGAATGAGAACTGAAAGCTGATTGGCTGAAAAACTTGGCAAGCTGCCAAAAATCTGTCTCAGAGCTGCTCTGAAAGCTGGTTGGCTGGAAATAAACACATTGAAAATGAACACATTGCAAGCAGCTAAAATTCCGGGTCATTACTGATTGGATAATGCCCGGAATTTTAACCAATCAGAGAGCAGGGATTTCAATAATGCCCGGAATTTACCCGCTTCAGCCTATAATATAGTGTAACAACAAGTACTGTACTAGTGCACAGTATTTTTAGGGTACAAACCATCCAGCTCATTGAAAGCATGATTCTTTGGAATTGCCTTTTAAGAAACAATAAGTAAATAACTACAATAAGCAGTCACAATTCAACAGTATACATAGCTACTACTGACACATTCAGGACAACTTTGAAAGAGATGGGTGAACCCTTCACACAAGATTGGGAATTTGTGGAATATTAGACATTCACAGCTATCAAAACTATTCTAAATAGGTATAACTTCACCAACAAACAATAAAAGGTGGATAACTATCAAAGAACAGCTTTATATCAACGTATCAACACAAAACATTTGCGGAAAAAACTTGGTATATATTGGTAAATTTAACCAATATTTGCATAAGAAATGGTGACGGGGAGTATGAATTTTTCACTATGAGAATTGGCAAATACCCTTTTCTTGAACATTTCATCAATTTACAAAAACAAATTGCGGAAAACTCTTGCAGAGTGAAAATGGACAGGTTCACACATTCCTAATCTTGCAGCTGAAACTAAGGGGATATTTTTCATTGCATCACTAGCTCTCTGGAGAAGTAAGCAGAGCAATTTAATTACTGTAAAAATATTTATGAAACAAGTTTAACGTTCCTGTTTTTGCATATGCTTCTGGTTTGATTATCCCCAATTATACTGTTCATTTTACGGAACATATATAATTCTATTGTGGATTGAAATTTGCAGTCATTCAACATACATTGTGAAGGGCACAGGCCCCAACTCTGAGTCCTCAAACTTCCAATGTTGTCTTCTGAAAGCACACCGGATAATTTATGTTGGTATAAAGGTTTAGGGGCATGTGTAATATCTGTGATCAGCTCCATATGAAAACCTACACATTCCTGCTATGGGACAAAAAGAGTAAACAGTAACATTCTTTTTTTCCAAGATTAAAAACCAGAATTAAAAATGTACAATTGAAGGTTGTTTTTAAATATGTGTATTAAGGATGGGTAGGTTAGTAGGTGGTAGGTTCTCAGATTCAAAATTTGAACTTCAAAATTTGTTCGGAAGCATGAGTCAAACTTTGAAATGAATTTTTTAATCTGTGCGAAATTTGTGCCAAAACTCGAAAAAAGGTTTATCATCAAATTATTATTTTTTGGTTGAGTGTGGGGGGTGAGGGGGGTTATAAACTAGTCAACTTGAGTTTAAATTAAAAAAAATCTAACTTTTTTGCAAAAAGTTTCAACATTTGGCAACAGTTAAAACTGCTTATTTTATTTGTTCCATTATTTGAAAACAAATCCCAAACTAAAACAAATTAAAGCAGCATTTCAAGCTATTTTTTTTAAGTAGGTATGAAGCAGGTGGTACCTGGAAATTTAAAGGTTCGGTTCCGACTTGGTTTTTTTAAATATATATAGAAGGGAAGAAGGAGGTCTCGAGAGCTGAACCTCGTGTAACCCTGTCCCCAAATTGCAGATAGAGTCTATTATGGGGAAAGCTACACCGGTTACTCGAAGTAGTGTGGTGCATACCTGCGGATAAACAGCCCTAAGTCTCCCGCATGATGTTAGGGGATAGCAACAGGACAGGCTTCTGGGGTATAACCTGACCCGTACTCACAGTGACAGCGCCTCCATCTCTTGCAGCCCCCAGGATACGGGGTAAAATCTCTGCTTGAGAGTCTCTTTCTCCTTCCCAATAGATTTCAATCTCAGGACAGAAGTATAGTAAACAGTATTTCTTTATTCACTATGCACACAGCACAGCAGTCAGTCAGCAGAACTAGGGCCTGCACCCGCAGGATGTCCCTGGACTACACTCCCAGCCAGAGGGCACCAGGAGCAGTCCTAGCTCTTCCCTTACTCCCTGATAGAGTAAGGGGAACAGTCTCCCACTACTACCCTAAGGGAGGGCACACAGTATGCAGAGCCCTGCACACTGCTCTCAGGTAGACCAGCCTCTCTCACGGTAGAGGCAACTGACTAAATTCAGGAAGTACATCCTCTTAAGTACAGATCCAGTAAGATCCAACCCCTTGCCCCTGATGGGACACCAGGCCTGATTACATTACTTTCTCTGTGACTCACTGGGCTGCAGAGAGGTGGGGAAAACTGTCATGATCAGGGTATGAGGGGTTAATGGGATCTGTGTATATGTTGATCTGCATCCCCCTGCTTCAGCAGAATTATCCCAGGTCTGAGATGTATTTCCCCAGCAGTCTGTGTTATATTACTGTGTGTATAAATCATGTCAGGAGGGAAAGGGTTAACCATATTGTGTATATGTTGATCTGCATTTCCCCGCTTCAGCAGAATTAATTGCTATGTTATGTATTAACATAGAGAGAGGGGGAAAATGGTATTGTATCCATGACAATGGATAAAGTGAAAAAATTATAACTTTCATTGTATACATGCTATAACGGTGATATTTGGACACAAGTTAAATCCCACCTATAGCAGGCGGCCCAGGGATTGTTAACCCCTTCTTACCAATAGAAGTTATGATTTCCCATGTAATAGTTTATGCCATATTTTTATTCAGAAAAGCAGTGTGAGTTACTGTACATGAGTCCTCTGATGTGTTAATGAGGCCATATGCTGATCAAAGGGGATAAGACTCACCCCCCCTTGAATGTGCAGACCAGGTCTCACAACTAGGTGATAACCATTTCACCTGTCAAAAGTGACACCCTGAGCCAAAGCTTCGCTGGTCCAATGTCACGTCAGTCGGACCTGCTGGTGCCAAGGATTTGGGCCCCTGTTTGTGGGGCTACTCAAATATCCACTGCACATGTCTGGAGCTGTCAGGGGAGGGTGATGTCAGCTCTTCCACGTTATGTGGCAATGTTTAATAGGTGTAAGTTAATTCATTGCCAATCGGATGAGGCTAATGTTAAAAACCAGGTCCCTTAGCTTTAAAAAGGTGCCTGCAGCCTTATTCCTGGGCTTGTCGTGCTTGTTGTGACCTATAACAACTAAGGAGCTGCTATTCGGCTGAATATCTCCTTGTCCAACCCCAGTAAGTGTAAATATTTCTGTAATGTTATTTGCTTGATGTATTGTCTGTTCTGCTCATAGGAAATAAACTCATTCAGTTTACTATATCCTAGTCTTGTTCAATCTGGCCCGGTTATTCTATGTTTTGTCTGTTCTCTCGTGACAACAACCCATGATCACTCCTGGCAAACTTGCCCTTACCAGGGATTACTGCCAGGATGAGGGCAGACGTATTAGCCCAAACCAGCCAGGGCTACACTCGTTAATTTTAGATTTGGAAGCCCCTGCTTCCTGAGATACTTACCTCCATAGACGCTGCCAGTACTTTCTGGTTCTTAAATCTCCTGCAGCATTTGGGCCAATAGCAAAATGCGATGTATTGCATTGTGGCTTCATATAGGGTCCCGCAAGCGATCTAAACATCATTATTGTTTACCAAGCCAAGGATGGTTCTGAGGGTACAGTACCTTCTGAGGCAAGCATGTCTCAAAAAGCTGTGGGTCCCCGGAGCTCAAACTAACACTGATCAGCTCCGGAGATGCACTGCATTGCTGCTAGGAAAAAACCTAGGTGGAACCGCACCTTTAAGTTTCAAACAAATGATACCAAAACACGAAAAACCTGAGAACAAAAACACCAGTGAACGTACCCCCCCTTAATTTGTACCTTTTATGTTTCATTGTCTCTACAAAAGTGACTATGACACAAATAAAAATCCCCACCTTGTACTTAGATTAGAAAAATGGAATAATAAAAAATATTGTGTCCTTGAACCATGCAAGACATTTTGATTGGATTTAGAAAAAAATTCTTGTTAACATTTAACCCTTGGTACTTAATGAGATCATGAAACATGTTTATTTCTGCATAGTTTATTCATATACATACTTAAATAAAAACATGAGAGACAAAACTAAAAGAAGTGTCTTTAATTATCAACCATGTTTTTGTCAATTCTTGGAATCCACGCGGCAAATATTAATCATAATTTGGCAATGAAATGAAGCTAGGTGCCTGATAGATGTATTCGATGTATCCTGCCTAATAATCAGCCAGAAGACAAGCATAGAGACACTTCCTCAGAGATGTCTGCCAAGATAACTGTGGTCTTTTAAGCTTCCAGTATTGGGAAGGACTTGCTTTGCAATGTTATCACTATCAACAGTCCTTGTTCACAGTGCATATCTAAAGCATAAGCTCAAAATATGCCACACATTTTGCAAGTCAAGCACTCCTCAGCAAATGTATACCAGACCACACAAGCAAGTGAAAAGCGTCTCCTAATACACTCTGTCATTTCCATATGTAACGGGTATTCCCCCCCCCCCAATCTCACATTGGCCCGGGTAGTCTAACAACCAACCCCCATTACGTGTTCGTGTTTGGTGGTGCACCTGTAGGCAACAGGACTCCTGAGTCTCCCGCTTGATGGTATTAGGGGATGTCATCAGGACAGGTAGCTGAGGTAGTGAGTGCGAGTTCAACTTACATCATGTGCAGCGCCTCCACCTCATCAGGATCTGTGTTTCCGCAGGGAGATGGTCCTGGTGAGGAACTCCTTCTTGGTGGTGACTGCCACTGCTGAGTAATCTCACACTCACACAGTGGGGGTTTCATTAACAACGTCATCTTTATTGTAGATTGGGATGTAGCAGACTGCCCCATGCAGCTGCCGGCTCAAGCCGCACATCTCTTCGTGCTGTCCCTTTGCCAGGTACGCCCTCCCGTATTGAAGTGGGGTTCCCTCTTCTCCTAGGGAGACCCTCTCTATGCCAGGTCCCTGGACACAGAGTGGCTTAGACAGGCTTGATTGGTCAACCTGGACCGCTAGTTACTGCACTAGGGTCACAAAGTGTTCCTACAATCCCTTATGCAGGAAAATAAAAGTTAGCAGCTACTTCACATAACTGCTGGAACACACACTAACTAACTGTGTTGTGCCTTATATACTTCAGGAGGCAGGCGCATCCCTGATGTCACTATCCAGGGACTCAGAGCATACAGCCACTCCCCTCCATACATAGGGCACCTCACCAGGGTGTGAGGGAAAACCTCCATAACTACTGCTGGCATACCCGTACTTATCAGGACTTACTGCCAACAGAGAGGAAAGTAGTATACCATTATTATGCATGGCTATACATAAAATAAGTGACAAAATAATAATGGTTCCTGTGATTGCTGGCCTTGAATTCAGGTTGTGCTTGGGTCACCAATGCCCTCTTATTTTCTTCATGGGAGCAGAATTATCAAATCAAAGAAACAAAATTAAAAAATAAATTAAAGCAGAAGCTTATTATTTTAAAATATGTCACACTTGACAGGCTCTACGATTGAAAGTATAAGACCTATTAAAAGAAACAAAGCCTTTATGAAAAACAGTCCGTGATTTAAAATATACACACTACATGGATCAATATTCACCAACACGACTTCAATGGATAGAGCTAAATTGGAGTTTGCCTCCATTCATGTCCAAATCCACGAATCACGTGCCCTTATTCAATATGCTGTGAAGCTATTCTGGAAAATACTTGAGTCCTATTATTAGTCCTATTATTTTTAGTGCAGTTGAAGTCTTTTCCAGCAAATTAAACTCTGCCATCAACGCATATTAAATAGGTGCTAAGAGTCAGTGGAAACTGCTGGAAAGAATAAAGAAAGCAAAGTTGTTGATATGTGGAAGATAAAAGCTTTTGTTTTATAGATTAAAAAAGAAAAAAAGAATTGCTACCCAATGTATGTATAAAGGGGTGCTTATGCAACCGCATTACTACTTAACATAAAACTTAAGAATAAAGTTTGTGTCCATTTTTCATAAGAATCAAAACCAAGGAATGAAGTTACTAATATTTAACACACTTCCTGTTTTTTTTATTTCACCTTTCATAGGGTTAGAAGATTGTTTAAGATATTTTCGACAAAGGTCGGGAGTTCTGTTTCAATGGAGGTTCTGCTCTAAAATAAAAAAGAGCTATTTTAAGAAATGTAGTAGCACTGAAGTGAGTTACGTGGGTAAACATAAAGGCCCCAAACCTTCCGCCATACAAGGTACAGAAGAGATTACATTACTGTGAGTGTGTCTGCATGTTTTTCACAGGTCCACCAACCTTCATAAAATAATGACCTGAAATCTCTTGAAAGATTTAATCCTCCAAAATAAAAAGGAAATCGCACTAAATCCAGAATTCCTTTTTTTCTTTTCAATTCTTGTTAGCAATGTTAAAATAAATATTTAACTACATAGGCCTCGTTCCTGTTAAATAAAACATCAAACATTTTAACAGTAGCCAAACACCTATGTATTTGCATGTAAATGTGTCCAAAATGCTAAAGTGCACTAATAAAATAACAACAATGGATTTGCTCAGCAATAATATATATATTGTCAAATTACGAGGAACTGCAGACAAACCCACTTGTAACCAAGCAGTGCACTTGAATGGATAGAAGCATAGTCCTATTTTTCTGCATATCTGCCTGCCCCGACCCAGGAAGTAATCCATTGTTTTAAGCCCTTTAAGAATGTCTTCAATGCACATGGTGCAAGCTGCTTTGACAAAGTTTACTAAATAATTAAATGGAATAGTAAAATACGCGTAGGACACAAGGCACTTTTATTAATAAACCACTACTTTGTAAAAGCCTCAGCTCTCCTGAGTCTTTTCCGAGGTGATCTGATACACTCCATTACCTGCCAAGAATTTTGCTGACGCATCCGTGGCTGACCCGTAGCTGCCGAGAGATGTCACACGGTCTTACACCTTGATGGGCCAGTTCCACAATCCTTTGCCGGACTACATCAGGAAGGGGTCGGCCATTCACAAAAACACCCCCTAGCTGATTCACTCCACCATGTCCTGCAACACATGGAAACAGAAACAACGGCATAAGGCATCTGCTAAAATTATTATTTCATTTTATATGGCTGCCTTTCAAACAATGGTCAAATGCAAAATGCCCATGCTCTGCAGTGTGAATATATGAATGAGTACATATTTAGCTTGTGCAACTGGCCACAGTGATAACACAATAGATCACAGCATAATTAATAATACTACAGACTTTTCCAAAAATGTAATGGTGACAGAAACACAACACAAACTAACACAATAGAATATGGCTGTGTTTTGAACACTCTTGGAAGATGTCTCTGTTTGTACATCTGACTTCTGCATTTTCTTGCTGTCTTTTTTTTTTTACTATTTATGTCCAATCCTGTATTGCATTGTTTGCCTCACTGAGTATTGCCTGAGTATGCCCTTTAATGTTTCAGAAGCATACACTTCTTCAGAATTTTTCGACAGTCACTCCAGCAATAATGGGATTAAATGATATTATAGGCTAAAGCTGTAAAATTCCGGGCATTATTGAAATCCCTGCTCTCTGATTGGTTAAAATTCCGGGCATTAGGCTGAGTCCATGGTGACATAGCCCGTGCGGAGGCGCGCTGAGGCTGAGGGAAAGCGGGTGCTTTCCCTGGCGTTGGTTAGCGAGCCATTCGGGGGCGTGTCAGGTTGGCGGGCCAGTGACGTCACGGAGCTGGTTAGCCCTCATTGGGCGAACCGCTCATGTGACCGGCCCTGCGCTCCCTTGAGCGCGAAATCTAAAATTTGGATAAGACCTACGCTTCCGCACGGTTGCGGAAGCGTAGGCGAGCCCCTACTAAAGCCGCTCTCATTGTGGCTGCATGGGCTCACTGGTAAGTGAGAACGCGCCTCAGCACTGGTCAGCGCATAAGCGCTGACCATGCCCGAGGCATTAACCAATCAGTAATGCCCGGCATTTTTGCTGCTTGCAATGTGTTCATTTTCAATGTGTTTATTTCCAGCCAACCAGCTTTCAGAACAGCTCTGAGACAGGGCAGGGGATAGGTCAGAAGGCAGGAACAGCTCTGAGACAGGGCATGGGATTGGTCAGGAAGTATCAGCCACGGGTTGACTCCTCTCCCTACCAAGCTGACTGAGATTGACAGAGCAGATTCAGTTGAATTGGGGGGGGGGGGGAGAAAGTGAGTTTGCAAAGAAGTAAGTGGCTGTCTGCAGTTTGTTTGTGGCTGCAGTTTGTGTGTGTGTGTGTGTGTGTCAGCAGCAGTGTTTATGGGTGTAGCAGCAGCAATGTGTGTGTGTGTGTGTGTGTGTGTGTGTGTATGTGTGTGTGTGTGTGTGTGTGTGTGTGTGTGTGTGTGTGTGTGTGTGTGTGTGTGTGTGTGTGTGTGTGTGTGTGTGTGTGTGTGTGTGTGTGTGTGTGTGTGTGTGTGTGTGTGTCAGTGTCAGTGTCAGCAGCAGTGTTTATGGGTGTAGCAGCAGCAGAGTTTGTATGTAGCAGCAGTTTGTGTGTGTGTAGAGGTGCTGTGTTGTGTGTGTGTGCGTGTGCGTGTGCGTGTACGTGTGCGTGTGCGTGTGCGGGTGTGTGTGCGTGCGTGCGTGCGTGCGTGTGTGTGTGTGTGTGTGTGTGCTGTATGTGTGTGTAGCAGCAGTTTGTGTGTAGAGCTGCTGTATTGTGTGTAGAGGTGCTGTGTTGTGTGTTGAGCTGCTGTGTGTAGAGGTGCTGTGTTGTGTGTGTGTGTGTGTGTGTGTGTGTCAGTGTCAGCAGCAGTGTTTATGGGTGTAGCAGCAGCAGAGTTTGTATGTAGCAGCAGTTTGTGTGTGTGTAGAGCTGCTGTGTTGTGTGTAGAGGTGCTGTGTTGTGTGTGTGTGCGTGTGCGTGTGCGTGTGCGTGTGCGTGTGCGTGTACGTGTACGTGTGCGTGTGCGGGTGTGTGTGCGTGCGTGCGTGTGTGTGTGTGTGTGTGTGCTGTATGTGTGTGTAGCAGCAGTTTGTGTGTAGAGCTGCTGTATTGTGTGTAGAGGTGCTGTGTTGTGTGTTGAGCTGCTGTGTGTAGAGGTGCTGTGTTGTGTGTGTGTGTGTCAGTGTCAGCAGCAGTGTTTATGGGTGTAGCAGCAGCAGAGTTTGTATGTAGCAGCAGTTTGTGTGTGTGTAGAGCTGCTGTGTTGTGTGTAGAGATGCTGTGTGTGTGTGTTGAGCTGCTGTTTGTGTGTAGAGGTGCTGTGTTGTGTGTAGAGGTGCTGTGTTGTGTGTGTGTGTGTGTGTGTGTGTGTGTGTGTGTGTGTGTAGCTGCTGTGTGTGTGTCTGTGTGTGTGTGTGTGTGTATGTGCGCGCGCGTGTGTGTGTGTGTGTGTGTAGAGCTCCAGTGTGTGTTGTGTGTGTGTCAGTGTCATCAGCAGTTTTTATGGGTGTAGAATATGTTTAGCAGCAGCAGAGTTGTGTGGAGCAGCAGTTTGTGTGTGTGTGTAGAGGTGCTGTGTTGTGTGTTGAGCTGCTGTGTGTAGAGATGTTGTGTGTGTGTGTGTGTGTGTGTATAGAGCTCCAGTGTGTGTGTGTGTGTGTGTGTGTGTGTGTGTGTGTGTGTGTGTGTGTGTGTGTGTGTGTGTGTGTGTGTGTGTGTGTGTGTGTGTGTGTGTGTGTGTACAGAGGGGGCGGCAGTGTGTGGCTATAGAGAGCTGCAATGTAAGCGTATATAGAGGTGGTTTCATGTATTTACCATTTTATTTTAATAAAAAAATCTATATAACTATACAAAAGTGTCTATTATTTATGAAAAAGCCTCTACATTTAGCCTATAATTGTAAAAATCCCCTCAGAACAGGGCATTACTGGCCAATAATACCCTGGCTGGGTAAAAGTCCTTCGACTTCGCCTCGGGCCTTCAACTCTCCAGCCAGGGCATTATTGGCCAGTAATGCCTTGTTCCAAAGGGATTATTACTTAAATAAGGTATAATACTCCACCTGTTTACTACAGAGAAGGAAGAGAATCTTGCAGTGGGGAACCCCACTGCAAGATCCAGTGCCAGAGAGAAGTTAGGAAACAGTTACCTAATTTACTTTCTAGTCTAGTGTCATGTAAAAAAAAAAACGTTTGCATCTTTGACCGTTGTTATTGTGCAAAATAAGTGGATATAAGGGCCTCTAACTAAAGGTGTGCATCAAATGTTTACACAACTGATTAATAGATTACTACAATGCTGATTCCCCCCCCCCCCCCCTTTTGCTCTGCATCCATGTAATGTCTGTGTATGTCTTAAAATAGATTTGCCTCTTCTGTTGAAAAAGAGTTTAGCGTCTACCGTCATGATTCTTTGACAATTCTCCATTCTCAGCATTGCATAAAATAATTTTGCATGGTGGTGAGCTGCTGTTTTTGTTTAAGTTACCAAACTGTCTATGTACAGTAGGTGTACCTGGACAAATGGCTTTTTTTGACGCAAACTTGGCACATCCAACTAAATTTAATTTGCACTTGTGTGCACCTATGTACTAAGCTCAAATGTCTCTATCTGCGCCAGCTATGTCTAAAATGATTTATTTAATTTGTTTTGGCACACAGAAATCGACCGTGCTTGGCGTACCAATGTAAATAGTATGTGCTTAAAGAGAATATATATGAGCCTAAAAAATTTATTAAAAGTACATGAAAATCATCGGCTCAGTGCAAATTGGCATAAATCCTAAAAAGACTGCAAATAATGTTAGCGCATAATTAAGTTACTGTGTATCTGCCCAAAACATTATTTGATGCAGCACGGATTTTTCGTTATATATAGGTTAACAAAATCTACTATTTTGACAATATAGGTGTCAGAAATAATATTACACTAGTGATTTATATTTACTATTTGAGTTATAAATAAATAAAATACACATCCTTCTGCTTTATTATAAATTGTATTAATCAGGGATTCAACATGAGAGATGCGTCAAATATAATTTCAAACAACAAAATATGCCTCATATGTATGAAGCCTTCATACATGCAATGTACATTTTGTTAAAAGTTTTCATTAACTTTTAGCACTGAAATTGTGACGCACAAAAATAAAAATAAAAAACCTTAGTACACTGGCCCCTAATTGCTTTAAATGGGATTCAAGTTCTTTAAAAAATGTCAAATTAAAAAAAATGGTGATTTTTTTTTGCACTGGGTTAGCTCCAGTTTAGGAAATAGACCGCAATTTGCAAATGCTTACATTTTTAACAAACCCTATTGAAATCCAAGCCTAGAATTCAACTAGGTTTTTGTGTGCTACTGTATTTCAGTAGGAATAGGAAGATTAATCAAATTAAAAAATAGTCACTGACATTTAAAAATGACTTGGTACCATGTTACAATAGCTTTGTGTCTCAGTCTATATCAAACACATTACTGAAGTTCAGGGATTTGCATTAACTTCACGTTAACTTTTTATTGCAGCTTTATGAATATCAACTCTCGATGGAGGAATCTCTCAATCATTGTAATGTGGGCTTTGACCTAATGGTCCTATTTAAACAAGCAGAGAATTGCTGTCATGTTTGCTGACTCCGGGCATCAAGGCTGCATAGAAAACAATATTTAACGGTTATATGTATTTTTTTGTTTGTTTATTATTAGTAGAAGGTGAGGTTTCATTTAATCAAATGCTATGCCTGGTGTGTTATAGAAACAGAGGGAATACATTTCACATACCAAAAGGCAGAAAAATAGAACCTAGAAAATAATAAACAACATATTGGGAGAACTTCATTAAAGTCTCCTGGCTGCATAATTGGGGTGAAAAAACTGCCCCAAGTTATCAAGGAAAAACATTCCTCTTGAAGCCAATGAGATGTTCTTCTTTAATAAATTTAGTGCAGTGTTTGTGTCCCAGTTTGGCAGTCTGGTATCTGTCATACCTGACCCCCTTCATCCCTCTTTGTGCAGCAGCATTTTAACTACACAAAACTGAGGGGTCATGTATGACCTTTATTTTATCAAAGTAAAAACTACAATTGCTTTCAATGGGATTCAATAAGGACAACGTACCCGGATTAAAAGAGTACATTGCATTTAAAAAAAAATAACTATTCATGAAATCTTTACCGGCATATGTTGTTCATTATTCCCGTTTTTACATTGGCTGCACGTTTTATTCGTATTTGTATGGAGTGTGGCGTTTTTAAATATATATGCACATAAATATGTCAAATGCCTTAATAAAATATCATTTTAAATATATTTTATACATATATATATATATATATTAATATATATATTAATAATATATGTGTGTGCATGAAGAAGTATTCATTGTGTATTCTCTATCTAACCATTAATCAAATGCACAGCTCTTTAATGGGAAACATTGCTGGCTGATGAAGCATCATTAGACTGTCTAAATTCATACATGTGGATGCGCTGAGAAAGGTTTGCGTCTATTTGCCTTTGTTTTTAACGCCAAGACAAATTTGACGGACCGTTTTGACGCATTTATGACTCACAAAAGGGGCGCGTGCCTCTAGTTTAATATTACATGTCGCTTACATACAGTATGTGCGTCACTGCCAAACTCCACCTCTAGCTCCGCCACCCATCTTCATTAATTCCTTTGTTAAAAAGACGATGCATACACCACACAATACAATATATATACATTGGCACAAGGCTATGCACAAACTTGCTATTCTTCTGTGTGCCAGAGTGATGCTTTAAACACAGCACTTATTTTCTATGTTTAAAGCAGCAAAACTAAATTTCCTCTTTTCTTTTTCTTTTGTTGTATATGTAAAGCATGTGGCAATGTATCATTCTACATTCTTACTTAAACTGGCAATCGTTTTGGTGCTCCTGTTATATATCTGTAAAAATCCTGATTGTGTGCCTAACTAAAGGGCTGCCTTCTAACTTTGTGCTGCTGTCTTTGAAATGCTGCAGCTGATATGTAACATTATACTACTAAGTGTAACACATGCAGCCTGCTGTTTGGAACACAGCAACATATGTGTTTGTGATACTTTGTTGCCAAAGGGCAGAGCTAAAAAAGGTATGTGTCAGAGCCTGTTTCAAAAGAGAAAGTGGATATGACTTTCTAAATGGTTGCTGTAGCAACCAAAGAATGTACTGTACTGATGTACATTAAAAAATCATTAAAAATGGCATTAGGACTTATTTCTTTTTAAAAACATATAGGATTTTTCACGTTTTGCAGCTTTAATACGGTTTGTTGCACAGATTTTGCAGTTAGGGGACTTCAGTAACTGAACCCTATGGTTTTCTATAGAAACCCATTTTACATTATACATTTGGTGCACAGCTGGGAGACTGTTCCATGATTCACTCATTCTTTCAATGGTACATTTTTTAGTTGCTAAATTTGGTGCAGTGTTTGCATGTTTTGATTGAATCAAGCAAAATTAGTCAATTAAATTCACTACTTATTTTTTGCACATTCCAAACTGGAGGAAATCTACAATTCATGTAATTCATTTTAAGGCGTTATGTAAAGGCTTTGAAGTTTATTTTCTGACTCCTATTTAGGGAAAAATAAACAGCAATAGTCTTACCCAAGTTAAAAACAATTCTCTTTGAAAGTAGTTTACTGCTTTGAGATTTTTTATAAATTATCCCATTTGGATCTATTTATTGAAGCTTCCAGATTCCAAAATACGCTAAATAATACCAGACTCGTCAAAAAATGTAATATTATGCTAAATGTTTTACTGTTTATCTGCTCAGTATTGCAGCCAGGAACAGCTGTGTTTCAATTGTAACATAGGAGCAGACTGGTACAAAAAAATGAACTGCAACATATTTATCAAAATAATAAATCCCATATAAAGCCTTGTATTTGAAGAAAGAAATATAAAGAAATGTTGTATTTGATAAATCCAGTGCTTATTGTGTTCGCCAGTTTTGCTTCATTTTGTTAGCCAACTGGCTTTGATAAATAGTCCTTTTGATTCATAACCCACATTCTTAAAAATATTATTTTGTCATTTAGGGGTATCATTAGGGGATATGTATAAAAAGCCCAATTGGAAGCAATAGGATTTCTTGCGTTAATAAATATAGTGCCCTTTTCTGCTCCGGTTTTGCAGGCGAGAGATTTTGATACATATCCCCTATTGTGTAATCATTAGAAATTACTAACTATACAGCACTGAAATGTCATTTCATTGGGGATACCAAGTGACATGAGCCATTGTTAAAAAGTCAATAATAATGAGTTGCATGTTATTTGAAAGGTCTTTATCCAGAGTGTTTCATAGCTTACTCCATTAATTTCCACTTAGCTTCAACTACTGTGCATACTTTCATGTTATGTGGATAGGTGAGTAGTATTTCAAACCAATGATGTTAAGGAGGTTAGGTGTCAAAGGGGGTCATTTATTTTATTTATTTTTAAAGCTCCTGGCTGCATAAATAGTGCAAAACAAATAAAATCAATGGGATATTTAATGTAAAAAAAATGTATGCTCTTTTTTAAACACATTGCAATCATTTTGCAACCCCAACCCCCTAAGTGGTACTTAAAGCAGTTGAATTTCTATTAGTTTACAGAACCTCAGTGAAATGTATATATACTTTTTGGGGGGTCACTTATTAAAGTATCCCTGTTGTAAAATTGACACAATGTTGGGGTCAAAAATATCAAAAGGAAAAAAGTTACACTGCTTTTAACTGAATTTGTTTATTTGATAATAGAGGTTTTGGACAAGCTATGCAGCACATGTACTTTGACAGATGGTCCTCCAAGTTTTATTAGTGAAACTTTTGTGCTGAGGACATGAGATTGTTGTCTCTTTCAAATGAAACCAATGTTTTTAGAAATGTGGTCACTTCTATTTTGCCAAAAACTACGTTTTTTGATGGAAATATTACATGGTAAATATCTGGGACATCAATACCAATTGTATGCATTATTGTGCATTTATAGTTTTGATCACAACAAGCTTAAGGTGAAAACAAGTTTTTTGTTTTTTTTTTTTAAATTAACGTTTCAGTGTAATCAACATCCTTAGACAGATTTAATAACAGGAAGTGAAACTTTGTCTTGTTTCCTGTGGGGAAAATGAATGCATTTATATATGTACTGGATCCTATTACACCGAAACACCCAACCCCCATATAAATAAATGACTATTAACAATTTGCATTTAGGAACTAAATATAGACTAGGAAACATGTTTTAAAATCCTCTAAAACATGTTATTACCATAGAAATTTGAACGAATGGCATCAATACACTTGTCTCTTTTCTTTTTGTAATGTGCCAATCGTCTTAGAGAACACTGTAGCTTTAATAGTGAAGCAGAAGTGAAGTACACAGCCTGTATGTTATAATCCAATGACCCAGCTGGGGAAAGATATTATCTCTAGTCGTTAATCATGTAAGCTTCACCTATGTTGCACAGTGAATCACATTAAAATCAACTAATCAAGTGTGATTAATAGCATTTATGGCTGATTCAATATTGATGCTTATTTTATACACAACCAAGGAGACTTTCTGCTTAACAGAAAACTAGATCAGCAAAGAAGAAGCATTTAAATTGTATTCCCCTCCCCCCCCCCCTCCCCTCACCCCGCTCTCCCCCCCCCCCCCCCCCAAATGCATTTTAAAACAATACAAGACTGTGTGCCATGAAGAAGAAAAGTGTTTGTGTTGGATGTTTTGTAAACTTAACTGCATTTTGATGACGTCACGCAGAAGAAAATAAATATTGTATCATATGGAAAAACAACATAAAAAATCTAAATAATTGTGCTGATTATAATGGCATGTAGTTTCAACTCGTGTGTTTGGTTTTTCAATGAATGTACCAATGAACTGTTAAAAGTTTGAATAACAGTATCCTTTTAATGACAGCCATGTAAGTGGAAGTTTAGAGTATCAAACACACAGCATGCACACTAAACGTGGATTTACCTCCTGACTGCCTGGGTGTACAGGATGGTCATCAACTTTTTATATATCTCAAAAGTCTTCTACACCAAGTTCTTCACTGTCTCTCAGACAGAAAAGCGCAAAGCAAATCCCCTTCTCATTTGTGAAGTACAGTATTTTAATATACAAACTGCAGTTTAAAAAAATAATCTGCTGTATTGCTTATACATACATAACGTCTTCACCAAACGCTCACATAGATTATTAAATGTAATTTAGTATCAATAAGATAGGGCAGAAACGAGTAGCAGCTAGAATTAAATCGTTCATAGCAAACGCTAAAATATGGATTATTTATCATTTACTAGAACCGATTCAAAGTTAGATAGTGTAGGAGATATGACGTCAACAGAATTGAAATCACCATTTTCATTTGCATTGCTCATGTTAATACCAGTTATACATCTATTTTATAAACTAAGAGTTTCATGACAGTATCTGAGTGACTTTAATTAAGTGAGAATTGAAATGTCATATAGAGAAACCTTGAGAAATTACAAGAAAAGCACTTAGACAAGTTTAAAAGAGGAGCACGAGTTTTCTCATTGAAGATAAAGTGAATGGACAATGTGGCTTCCGGTCCTGCTGTGCAGTCAGTTACACAGGTTGTAGCAGCCTCATTTTAGAGCATGTACTGTACTAGCCAAAAGAAAGGAAGGAAGAAAACCCCAAAATGCTGCGCAATACGTCAGGGAAGATGTGTGGGATATAATGTGAAAGATACCAAAGTCCCCAAATATTTATATATATTTAAAATATATATATATATTTAAAAAAAAAAAATATATATATATATATATATTTTTTTTATATATATATATTTTATATATATATATATATATATATATATATATATTTATAGGTGGTGTTTCTTTAGTTTAAATAGATTATCGTTGTTTTTTTAACATTTTGGTATTTTTTTACATTTCATCCCATAATTTTTTCCTGATTTAGTGAGCAGCATTCTGGAGTTTGCTTTCCTTTACTTTGGCTAGTACCTGCACTGCGCCCCCAGTTAGCACCTTAGTTTCCAATTTGGGTTGAGCGAGAGCATCACTGCCCTCTGTTGTGGGGCATCTCCTTGTTTCCTCTCATTTTAGAACATAGCAGTTACCAGCAAAGGATGAAAGAGGAGAATTTGTTGGTAATCAAATCTGTGGGGAACCTGGACCAATGTAAATTCATCGATACTACCCTGCATAAGGCACACACGCAAACACACAAAGCATCTTCAAGCCATTCAGTACTAATTGCATTATTAAAATTGACAAATAATAATGATGCAGGGGGTTATGTGATCAAGTGATCAAGTAAAAATCAATATTTCATGAAAGGGCTCCTCACTCTGTGGCAATTGCTCAGTTGGATACAAGCAGAGAGATTTTGATTAATATACTAGAACTGAAAGCTAAAGTGAATGCATAAACAACCGTGACAGCTGTTGGGATATGCCTGGTTGTTTGTGCGGCTCATGAATCCAGTAAGGCACAACCGTCTACTAATAATTTGCTCCATTTTCATAGAGGTAGGTCATTGACTTCGGGATTTATTCAGGGATTGCTGAAAACGGACAAAAGCTACATGCGAAGGTGACTTCTCAAAGGGTTTAAATGCCCACTAGTAACATAGCTTCTCATGCCAGTCCATTTGTACTTATTATTGAGACGAATGTAGATACAACATGAGCTCAGAATCTCCTCTGCTGCGTCTCACCAGTCCCTCAATGCCATCATAGCAGCTAGTTTAGTTTTTAGTATTGACAAACTTTATTCCTGGCAGAGCTTTTTGCCTGCCACTCAAATACGGTGTAAGGCAGGCTACGTGCTTAAGGGTGCTGCTGGCTGGCACTGTAACCCAGAGAGATGCTGCGTTTGGGGTGTGCAGGGAATGCTTCCTACAGGTTGGGTACATACAGTAACCGGAATCATGCTCTTATCTGAACACTTCCAGCGTTTCCTTGTTTTAGTTTTCATTCCTGATCCCAAAAGGGTTAATCGCGCGGACACTATCTCTTTCTCATAGGGTTTGAGCATTGTCTTATTGAGCGCATGTGGGCAGTTTCGCTGGACATATGTCCCTTGGCATTAACATGAAGTAATTCAATTACTGCACTGTGCACTGTACACCAGAGCTTCCATGTGGACGTCTACCAGGGGAGCAGCGACCATGTGTCTATGGCAAAGATGAGCCCTCGATATTTTATCCCAGCATAATGTTTTAGTGTACTTCCCCATTATGTGATTTTAATTGTTTTCCTGGAGATTAGGTAATAAATGTGCCTGCATCACTGGGTTCCATACACAAGCGAAGGAAATTAATGCTAATGAATGCGTTTCTAATTCTGTACAGCATCTAAATAACTTGAATAAATCCTAAAAAGCAAATGACAGAATAATGGCGAAAAGTAGATTGTATAGCACTTAACAAGTGATTTATATATATTTCCCTCCAGTATGTAGTAGTTTGCAGTTTCCAGGGAAATGGGCTAACACAGTTTATAAGACATGATTTTAAATAAAGAAAATATGTCTTACTAGAGGTTTAAGCAACATTGATTAGGATAGCATTACAAAGTATGCAGCGTTTGAATATGAAACATTTTAGAATGTATTGTGTATGTACAATTATGAATATAACAAGTATTGTATTTTTGACGGGTACACCCCCTTTCGGTATTCTTTCTGCATGATGCCCCCTGTCTTGTAAATAAATAATAACAAAAACGAAAATATTTTGAGCACACAAAACGAGATTCGATTGGCACCAATACATGCTGTGATTGAGAGATCTTACTAATATTATATTATATACATTAAATATGTATACAATGTGTCAATGTATTTATCAAAGTATTATTAGCTGGCACTGAAAATAAAATCTATATTTGCAACAGTTAAAAAATTAAGTTTGTTTCTGAAACATAATAAATTGTATGATTACTATCGCCTCAAAATAAATGAACACATGGGATACAAAGGAGAAGCTCAATCAATGTGGCAGCATTTTTGCCACTGTGTATAGTAAATGCACCCTATACCCCTTTGCAATAACCATACAGAACTGTCTTTACGCGGAGTGCATAGCAAAAAAATGCCTCAGAAAACGACTTGCTTAGTTAAGACAAAACACATTTGCTGATGGTTGACCAATATAGAAATTATCCATAAACACTGAGGTACAGGTAACAAGGGAGAGATGTTGCAACATATCCAAAGTCTTCCTTAAGTCCACAACTTTCTATTATGTGGATGTTTGTCCAATCATTGGTAGATATTACTTTTTTTAAAGCATTGATTGAGTTATTTGCTGTCCTTAATTCATACATGACTAATTTCTCAATTGATGTAATGTGACACGACTGTATTTAGGATATTTCTCTTGTTGCAGAAAATGGGTGGGGGGGGGTGTTATTTTCCTTTTTTGTAATACAAGAGGTTTTTGAACATAAATAAAATGTGCATGTGCATCGTCCCTAGCTAAATTATTCTAATACCCACAATACAGGTGAAAATTCCGTTTATTGCAACTTAAACTTCTAGACCTTATTAAAATGTAATACTTCTAGAGCCTCCTATTGCAAAGTAATATGCTATTGAATCTCTGTTGTGACGAAATGTGCAGAGCTCGTTATTTAACAATTCATAAGAAATATGATTTTTTTTTTCTTCCTTAAAGGTGTAAGAAATTAAAAGTACCCCATGATCTATAAACACATTTCGTCCAGAGCCATGACGTCATTGACTGCAGCATTTTGCATTCTGTAGGTTATAAATTGCCTCATATGGGAACAAGGAAATATATTTCCATGATCCGAATAAAACTATTAACAAGGCAGAGGAAATTCAACCATCGGTCTTTTCTCAAGTGGGAAGCTTGATCTCAGCCGTGTGCCTTTGTTCTGTTTCTAGTTGAAAGACAACTTGCCCGTGTAAATAAAAGGCACATCAGTTGGATGTGTTGCATGAGTGAGTTTCTGGTATGGTATTCTGACCACGGAACCTGAAACAACTTTTGCACTTGCTTCTTGCGGATACAGCATGCGACACTAGATATGGTACTGGATTTGTATACACAGATTTAGAGATAGAACAGTGGTATAAATGTGATGGTACTGGGGGTGTAAAGAGGATCCTATCATTCTATTGACCAACCTCTAAAGTTACATTATTGCGTAATGACTGGACCTGGTGCATACTAATTTCTACAGTTAGATCCATTGAGCTTCTACATTTAACAGATTTGGATCTTGAAATCAGGTGGAATACCACACATTTTTTAAAGAGCTTAGATAACTAACCTGATAGTGTGATTGTGTAATAACAAAATATGTATAGAAAAATGTACAAGCCCATGTGGAAGTAAACACGTCTTTGTGATGTCATTTGTAAATATGTCTCTTTCTTGGCAGAAACACTAGCGAATGGGCCATATTGGTAAGCACATTACAAACTTCTAGATCAGAGACGTACAGTAACAATAGAAGCATATTACGGGTGCATTTGCAGTTGGAAAGCATACACTAATTTACGGGCAGTGCCCCAGTATATTATTTAAGAACGTATCCGACTTTTGCAATGTGAGGCGTCCAATTAATAAAACCTATTTTTTTTATTTATTTTTTTTAAATGAGCCCAAAATTAAACAAGAGGTGGCCTTTTATCTTTCAAGTAGAAAAGTAGGGAAATACACGACTGATCTTTAAAATGTGAATTATTGATTTAATTTACTTTTTAGCGAATATGTGTGAACATTGTTTAATTATTGCCTTTTTGCGTATGCCTCCAAAATACTTCGAGATCAAATACATTTTTTCCGAAAACGTTGTTGAACAATCATACTTTATTTTAAAATACTATTCTGGGTTTTCTTGTTTCCTACAATATCATAGTCCTGCCTAAAGACATCATCGTGCTGCATTTTCCTCTCTGCTCTTTGTTCCAAGTTACATTTTCTTTAAAAGACAGTGAGACAAATGTGTGATTTAACACTTAGACAATATAGAGAGATCACTGTGTATAGCCCCATCTCATATCCAAACAGATCATGTTATTGACATGTTGTGTGGCATTGGGAAGAAAGTCTCTTTTTGCACCAAAATCATGAGTGTATAAGGGAAACGTGGTTAATTTAAGATTATATTTCCTCAAACTATAATCTGGAGTTACAATCACCACGATAAAATGTCCTTTTGCATAGCGCTGTGCTCGGGGTACATTTGAAAACAATTGATGTATTTTTCCAGACAGGTCCTCTGCAATTCAAACCCAACATATATATGGAAGAATCAATTATTTTAAAGTAATTTCCAGTAAATACTGTATTGCAACAGTGGATTTTTTTGAACAATAAATTTATATGTAAAATAACATTTATTTATTTTTATAAATATCGTTGTGCTTTACATATTACTTTCTACAAATGTTGGTCTACCTATTGGCAATGAAATGTTATGGGAATTTATATTTTCTATATATAATTACCCTAGCACAAGTGCTTGAAAATGAGTTTACACAGGGACAACAGCAAACATGGATTGAAGATGACTTGCTATTTTACTACAACTGGAAGGAGATACTTTAGTAAATTTGAATGGGTGCACACTTTTAAAAGCTCGACGTGTAATATTTGTCAGGATGCCTTTCATATGTTGCGCAAGGAAATGTTGCAAAATCCAGACACCTCTTAAAATGTCCATGATTTCTCAACATTTTTTGGATTAATTATGGAAACCTGAAAGATTGTAATACAATTTGAAAAATATAGGAATATGAAGTGATAACAGAATGGTGAACAGATTTAGTTTTCCATAAACTGGTAGTAATATTATTTAATCTGATTTCTATTTATTCTACACTGTCACAAACCTTCAGTCTGTCCCATGCAGCCCATGTCAGGAACTGTACACGGTGTCTCACTACAGATGCCCTTAGACCTGTCAACAGAAGCAGACTCATTTAATATGAATATAATGAATGGTGAGTGAACTAATGGGACTGCTGACTGAGCCGTAATATTTCAGGTACAGTAAGTGAACGAGCAGCCTACTTACTATGCATTGCTGCAAACGGGTCGTGCTTACAGTGTATTTCCATCGGAGCGATCCACAGCGGAAGCTAACGCTTTGTTTCGAACCAAATCTGCAGTAATCTCCTTAATAATATTATTACATGAGCTACTTGATCCAATGCAATAGGCCACCCTTGAAATAAAATCCCAAAAGGAGGTTATCCCGATTCTTAATTACTTGGGTTTGAAGATAGATTATTGTTCTCAACAGCTCCAATTCCTAAATGTTGGCTTTATTTTAAGCAGATAGTAAAAATTCTGCTGCTATCGATAGAGAGCACTTTTCCAATGCAGTACATTTGTAGGTGGGGAGATGGCACCAATATCTGTCCTCTATGGGAAAAGTTTAAACAAACACCATGTGTGCACTGACTTCTTCGGAGAGTGCAAGCAAAAAAAAACATTAATAGCAGTCCATCATGCAAGGTGCCTACGGAAATCCTGAAGTGCTATAGTCAATAAACATGTTTGGCACTTGCAAATAAATATATATATATATTTATGTGAAAATACCATAAGTAAATCAGAAATCAATTTTCACACCCAAGTTTCCCTTGGAATATAATTTGTCAGTATAATCCATTGAAGCTTTTGTAAAGAATAAATTAAAGGTTCATGATGTCCAACTGGCAACCATAAAAACACATGACGTTAGAAATAAGTGATCCGGGCAATCCATATACGTATTATTATTATCATTCACTTCTGTTTACCTTTATTCTGTCTTAATGTTCTACTGCCCCCGACCCTTCTTCTTAGCTTTGAGCAGGGTAGAAAATATTGGGATGAAAGGAAAGAGACAGTTGAAAAACTCGTTTCAGAATACTCCAATTTAGGTGGTAGATGGTACTGTAGATGGTACTGTAGATGGTACTGTAGATGGTACTATCCAAAAGACTCCAGCAACAAACGGGAAAAAAAATAATAATAATGTCAAATGAGAAAAGAAAGAGGACACCAGCGTGAGGGAGATAGAGCAGAACAAGCCACTCTGGATAGGAGGTCCTGTTGCTTCCTGCTTGGAAACACTCCAAAAGCAACAAGAACAAGAAGAAGAACAAGAAGAAGAAGAAGAAGAAGAGGAGCACTTCTTGGGTTCCAGCGGACAGGGAGAGACTTAGTGTGCAGGTGCTTAATGTGCTGCTATGTGTGGCACAGCACACTAAGCACAGAGCCCTCACCGGACAGGGAGAAACTTTTCTGCACGGGGCAGCAGTGGGAGGAGGGGGGTATCCCTGGAGCTGGGGGATAAGCTGGGTGTGGGGCTGCAGGAGTGTGACAGCAGCGGTTCCTGTGAGCGGTGGCAGCTGGGAGAGGTGCTGGCACCTGCCTGACACTTCTCCTGCGTCCCAGCTGGGGCAGGAGATGGAAGCAGTCGGCGAATTGGATTAGTGAGCAGGGATCTCCTGAGCGAGAAGCTGCCCCCAGCGTGTATCTGTGCTCCCTTGTCCCTGGCGGGGTCTCCCGAGCAGTGTGCTGGTATGTGTGCTGTCACTTGGGCTGCACTGCTGGCATCCCGCTGTACTAGTGATGATGCTGCTGCTGGTGCTGCTGCTGCTGTGCCCTGCGGCTGCTCCTCCGGCGCGGCGGTGGCGTGTCTGCTTTCAGGACCCGAGTCAGGCGGACAGCGCTCGGGGCTAAGCCGGGAGGGGGGCGGGGGAGGGGGGGTGAGAGGGGGAGGGGGCGGAGACTGAGCGACGTCAATCACCCACGCCGCTGCCATTCACTGAGAGCAGAGCCGGGGGCCGCTCTCCCGCCTGATTCGCTGAGCGGGGAGAGAGGGCCATGGGGGCTACAGCAAGAACTCTGGTTGGACGGCCGCCAGCCAATGGGAAGCAGAGGGAGGCCGTGCTTTGTGACGTCAGGTTCATTGACAATCGGCTGGAACTCTGGAGAAGTTGTGCAGAGAACAGGAGGAAAGCGCCCCCCCCCCCCATGTGTATTCAGCGCGGTATAGTGAGGGGGAGCCCCCCCCTGTGTATTCAGCGCGGGATAGTGAGGGGGAGCCCCCCCCTGTGTATTCAGCGCGGGATAGTGAGGGGGAGCCCCCCCCGTGTATTCAGCGCGGGATAGTGAGGGGGCAGAGGGGGAGCCCCCCCCCTGTGTATTCAGCGCGGGATAGTGAGGGGGCAGAGGGGGAGCCCCCCCCCCTGTGTATTCAGCGCGGGATAGTGAGGGGGAGCCCCCCCCGTGTATTCAGCGCGGGATAGTGAGGGGGCAGAGGGGGAGCCCCCCCCCCTGTGTATTCAGCGCGGGATAGTGAGGGGGAGCCCCCCCCCCTGTGTATTCAGCGCGGGATAGTGAGGAGAACAGGAGGAAAGCCCCCCCCCTGTGTATTCAGCGCGGTATAGTGAGCAGGACAGGAGGAAAGTTCCCCCCCCCCCCCCCCCCCCTGTGTATTCAGCGCGGTATAGTGAGGGGGCAGAGGAGGAGCCTCCCCCCTGTGTATTCAGGACGGGGATGAGGGAGAGGTGGGGGAGGGGGGGGGCATAGGGAGGAGCTTTCTATGCTTAAAAACATTTTGGATCTGGGGTTTGGCAACTTCACAAGCACAAATCCAGGCGGCTGCCTGGCGTGTGTGGGGGTGGGTTGTGTGTGGGGGGGGGGGGGAGGGGAGAAGGGGGGTGTGTGTGGGGGAGGGGGGAGGGGTGTGGGGGGGGGGAGGGAGGAGGGGTGTATACTCTTTAAGTGCAATGCTTAAACTACACACGTTTTCCGTCAGTCTTTTTTTTGCCCATAGACTGTTTCGGTTTGATTTCCTTGTTTCTTTTTTTGCTTGTATTTGTGCAATGCGACCGTTTGACAGATCATTGTACAATTTACAAAAAAAGCGTTAATAACACCCTGTGGATTTAATTGCGTTTTCCATTAAATGGAAATCCGACAGTTTCCAATATAATGCACTTTGATTAATGTTTTATTCTTATACACAAACACACATATATATTTGTACAGACTTACGAAAAATAATTATTGATGCGAAATTATAGAGTGGAAAATAATATAATATCATATATTGTGTCTTGTTTCAAATGGTCACATAAACACATCATATTTCCTAAAAATAATTGCAAGACATACTGAATCATCACACCCTCCGAGAAATTTCGATATGTGCTTCAATACCGCGTAATCCCAAATGTAGTCTTACTTTCATGGTGAATAACAAATAAGTGCCTCTCAAAGTAGCATCAATCTAAAATCCATACCAAGAGTGGAAAACTTCAATGCATGTTATCCTTTTCTTGACTATACAATGAATCCCCATGATACCAAGTACTAGAACATTTTACCCAGTGAAAGAAATCTCAGTGAATATAATTGTCTGCATGGATTTTCCCAATACATAAAATACTTTATTGGGCTGCAATTGCATATTTATCATTGATTTAAATTATTTAATAGGATATTTAAAAACTAAGGATAATTAAACACATTTTATCGATTACCCAGTTTCATTGAATTATTTTTTTTATATATGGTTGATTCCGACGATAGCCTTATAACAAATATTGCATTTATTTTCCATAAAACGCAATCAATAACATTTGGATAAAAAAGGGGGACATTGATTATTTTAAGTGTGAATATTTTGCATGTAATAATTATGAAAATTGTAGAAATAGGGTAGTGGAATATATATGATACATATGAAATAACAACGAATGCATTTAGTCTTATAATATACATTATATTACTAATATGTATAGAGGAACATAAAAAACTAAACTATTAACCACTTACTCATCTTGTCACTTCAAGGATGAGTTAAAAACATGCAATATCATTATTTTGCTGGTAGCAAAATTGCAAATATTGATTTGATAAACGGATCTACCCTCCTCTGTATGATTTATTACACTAAAGCTATAAATATCAAGAGACTGTTTTGCCCGTAAATAAATTCTGTATAGAGAGATACCCCTGCTTATAAATAATTGGTGGCAGATTTCTGTATGTTTTGAAACATATTTCTTGCGTGGAAAAAGCTGTATCATGTTAACTAAACATACCAATATAATAGCAACAACTGCACAACTGTTATCAAATTAATGTCAGTGCTTGCTAAAACTTGCTTCCAGGCTAATGAGTGAAAAACAGATGGATTTTATAGTATAAACAAGCAATAAAATAGCCCATACTAATTTACTAGCAAAACAGCTTCAGAATCATTAAACTGTAAAATATATACCTAGTAGTTATAATAATAATGATGACACAATACCAATAATAAAATGTACAATCGATCCTCTATTTACTAATAAAAAGAATATATTTACACTCAAGGACACAAATAATTGGATACAGTTGCATCAGGTTAAAACATACAACGATGGTGATATATTTCCACAAATGTTAGTTTCAAAATGAATACACTCCAGTAATTCCCAAAATAAGCTACATCGGATAGTTCATACAAATATAAAGTGCTTTTGTATCTTGTCTTGTGTATGATTTATATTATGCACATAGACTATTTGTAAAGGAAATCCATTCGTTTTAAAATCTAAAGAATACAGAGATATGAGGGCCACATTGTTCAGCACAGTGCTGTCACATTTATACTACATGTAGTTTAAAACCAATGTAAGAATTTAAATGAGTGCAAGTTATTCGAGGTATATTTCAAACACAAAACAAATGAGACATAGTAAAGCTGTTAATAATTGTCAAATTGTTATGTTCACATGCTCTCTCTCTCTCTCTCTCTCTCTCTCTCTCTCTCTCTCTAGAGAGAGAGAGAGAGAGAGAGAGAGAGAGGGAGAGAGAGAGAGAGAGAGAGAGAGAGAGAGAGAGAGAGAGAGAGAGAGAGAGAGAGAGAGAGAGAGAGAGAGAGAGAGAGAGTTTTAGATAGAGTAATGATAATTAGATATATATCTGTAGGTATACATATGACAACTATATACAGGAAATGCAATGTATTTGCAAGCCGTGGGTATATATTTATATATTTAGGTATATATTTTACAGTTTAATGATTCTGAAGCTGTTTTGCTATTTGCAATTCCTCTTACTGTATAACATCCATGGAGTAAATAAAACTGGTACTGTGGGAAGGGAATGTACAGTATTGCATTAGCAAAGCCACAGCTGCATACAGTATGTTACCCAGTAGTAGTAGTGGATAGCATTGAAGTTCGCGGGACAACAAGAAGCAGAGCTCTCCCCAGGTGCTATGGACCTTGAAGAATATTCTCATGTCAGACTGGTGGAGCCTACTTCCAGTACTACAGGAGGTCTCATCATAATGTAGACATTCATTAACCTTAAAAATACTATCAACATGTATTGCTTGGTATTTCTGAATGATAACAAGTGTGAGCGTCTTGGAGCAGGGCCCAATTACCTATTGTTTCATTTTGTTTTAAATGATATGTGTTTTGTTCTTGTCCTTGCCCCATTTTCGTTGAGGAATGTTGGCTCCATATAAATAAACGATAATAAGAATAATAATAATAATAATAATAAGAAGAAGAAGAAATGTGTCTCTCTAGTATTGGAAGCTGCGCTGTTCTTAAAAGTAATAATATTTATATCGCACCATTCATTTGAAATTGGTGTACATTACTACATTTCATGTAACCATACACAAACCTTGAGGGATATGCAAAACTGGTCCAAAACTAATAAAAATGTAGCAACCAATTTAATGAAAGCAAAATTCTAATTGCTTGCAATGCTACTTTTTCTGGTGCTGCTTTTGCACCAGTTTGGACTAATGAAACATACATAGCCTGTGTCTTCAGGCCACTTCTCTAAAACCAACAGTTAGCCGAAATGTCCTTGCCTTCTTCCACCCACAGACTACAAATCATCATATGAAAATCCCATTGACATTACTTTATTACTGTTAATTACAGGAAACACCGATATTGTACCATAAACACATATATTACTCATAGAAACATCGGTGGGCGCACAGTTCCTCTTTGACACAAGTGCATGTTGACCTGAGTTTTTTTATTTAGTAGTGATAGTTCCAACTTTACATTTTCTATAGTAGCAAATTGAGAAGCTTTGTGCAAATTACAGCAACAAAACTGCGACATTAAAATTACGACTGAAACCCAAAGTGACATAGTTAATATGTACTATGTGGCATTCTATATAAGGCATGTTTTTCACTGTTCATTAAGGATTCTTCATTGTAGTAACACTATGATTATTGTTATTGTTTGACACATACACATGATGCACTACAGTGACGGGTGGAAGACTGGCATATAATAGAAGTAGGAGGAAAACAATAGCAATTTGCTACGAACAGAGAAAGCAAGTAAGAAGATAATTGGCCAAAAGCACTGACACCTTTCGTGCTCCTTAAAAATTGCGTTCTCTGTACTACATAGTATGATGTCAATATGTTAAAGACTGGCTGTTGCAAGCCATTATTATCATACAATGTTCAAGCTTCAAATTGTTAAAATCCAACAATACATTATACAATTACACCAAACAACAGGCATTGCCTTAGCTACTTTAATTTAGTAGCCTAATTATTTGGGTTGCATGGTTTAATTTTGGTTTAAGTTAGTAGCCTTCCTCCCCCTCAAAGCAATAAACATTGTACTGGAAAAAAAATCAACGTATTGCAATGTGCAATTCTTATGAGCCGACATTAGAGGGAGTTCATACCAAACTGTTCCTGCTAAGGTCAAGGTAAAGATGCCCGAGTTGAAAATGCATTTTCACTGCATCAAATGCTGTTGTTTACCTGTGTTTGTAAACTCTGTATTAACTTCCTTAATACAAAAAGAACACAGGGCTTTTGTGGTATAAATAAACTGGCATATATGTGAAAATACAACACTATACATTTTGCTAACTAAACTCCTAGATAAATATTGTTGTCACATTAAGCTTGAGTAATCTAATAAATGTATATCACTAGACACTAACACACATAATAACTTTGTGTGCATTAATGTATGGTAACACATTTCATAAGCATCTCAGTGTAAATTGGAAGAAATAACACAAAGAAAGGGATAGGTGAAGGTCAGTCAGGTGCACAGAGGTATTTTCTATCTTGCAGCCATTCATACCAGATTGCAAATGTAGCTGTGTCAATAGGAAGTGTTATGTGAGTCACAAATTATAATGATCTCTGCATCAATTTTCCTGTAGGCCACAAAAACTCTACTAGGTCTAAGGTGATATAAACTCTCTTGGCTATTTACCTGTCCAATATGTACGACACCTAAACAACTTTTTTTATGTTTGGCCCAGTGACGACCAAAAAAATAATTTATTGTGTCAAAGTAAGCTTTTCTCTGCTTTGATGCATCGCCCCCTGAGTGCAGAAAAAAATGTTCCACTGTTGGAAAATACCTCCTGTTGCAATGATATGGAACAAATACAAATAAGGTGTCTATGAAGATCAACAAAATACAAAGAAACAAAAAGATGAATCCAAATGCAAAACATGTAAATGGATAGATACTGATATAATTTGCTTACAATTTTGCCTTGTATAGTGCTGGCAGTCTACACAGTGCTGCAGGCAGAATGAATCTCTGCCTTAAAGAGCTTCTCAATGATGGTACCTTTAGGCAAAGGGAGATTAAGGGATTTGCACAAGGTCAAAATAAAAGGGCTGATAATGCTATTCAATTTGGGGTTACCCACATCAAAGCTATGCTATCACGTAGATTGTAATCTTATCATGGCGAGGGGAGACCTTTCCCCCAATGTTTACTTGTATGTATTAAACACTTAACCCTACATGTATTCATTCTTCACTATATTATGTCTGGTATAACATCTCTGTAAAGTCCTTCATAAATTAACTAGAGCAACATAAATAAAAATATAATACAGTATAATAGACTGGAGTATTTCTTCATCTCATTATTGCATTTGGTACATTTGCTGCGCACTGTGTCTGCATGTGATAATGTTTTAGATAAGATTACTATACACTTGTATACCTTGTGCTGTCTCAAATATAATAAAACAATGTAAATACTACACAGTACTTTATTAACTCATACAAAAAGAACCAGGATGCCCAAACGCCCCAGTCAATCAAAACGCAAAATTTATAAAACAGGTTGTAATCTGTTCTTTATTACAATATTTCGGGACTCTCTAACAAAACCATTTACAAATGGTAATATGTTTTAAGTCATCACATATTAACACTATGTACTGTATATTAAGCAATTATATTAACCTGTACAGCTAATGAATCTGAGGTTACCTTGGCATAGTGGGCAAGCGTATGATACTTTGGCAAAATGATGATACTAAAATTCCAATTTAATTGAAATATTAGAAAAAGTTAAAGATGTGCAAGCTATTATACAGCATGATATAAGAAAGGGTTAACAATGATAAAATGTTGGGTATTAGTGAATTTGGATGTGCGTTAATCTAGTGGTTTGGGATTTTAGCCTTTTTTTGTTGCAGTCTAGTAAACGTTTTCAAACATTGCAAGCGCTGTGATGTAGAGGGTGAGCTCACCATAACACATTGATAGTTTATTTGAAAGCAAGGTGATCACTTTCTAATGGTTTAAGCTCCCCACCCACCTACTCTCATGTAACCTGCTAATGGCCAGGTACTGAATCAAATATATTTAGGTTTCAAAGTCTATGAAAACTAAAGAGAGAAGCAGAAGGAATTCAGCCCAGAGGCCATGGTAAAAAAAAAAAAATCATTAGACAATAGGACTTGTCTAGTCTGTGGTTACCTTGACGTGGTTACATACACTAGTTACATACAGTAGTTACACAGTAGATCAAATTGAAAAAAATACATATGTCCATTAAGTTCAACATATGCTGAATTTAGACAATAGATACTTATCCTATATTGTACCTCTATTTTGATCCAGCGGAAGGCAAACAAAAAAAAAAAAAACAAGTGAAACAGTGAAACATTGACCAATGTCTCATAAGGGGAAAAAAATAATTCCTGACTTTGTGGGCAAGCTTATCGTACGTTTGGCAAATTATGTAGCTAAAAGCCCAAATTAAATGAAATATTAGAAAAAGGTTAAAGATGTAAAGATTTCTTCTTTGCAGGATAACCAAAGTAGTACAAAATATATGGTTAATAAAATGTTGAGTTTGAATAAATTTGGACTTCTTTGGATTACTTTTTAGTCACTCTGCAATAGCACTTTAGTGCTATACAACATACAATGTACATATTGTATGTAGTATAACTGCTGGGTTAGCTCACCATAGCACATGGAACTAGATTAGCATAACACTGATTTACTAACTTTAAACTGCTGGCTCAAATTATTATTTTTTTAGGTTTGCTGCATATCAATTATGCTAGTTTGTGTTGTCTCAGACCGTAAAGTTTATTTAATGTACTGATACTACTTTATTCTATTAAACGGCATGCATCAAATAACCACTATAATTATGTTTAGTTTGGTTCCTCCAGGTATCAATCCTAGCAGTAAAAATAATAATAATAATAATTGGTAAGAGTTTCAAGTTAAACATGTTAGATGCTGAGTCTTACAAAAACTGGAATCAGGATTATGTTTGTCAAAGAGATTATGCTCTAAAACTCATCTTTTTATTGTTTAGTCAAGCCAAACAACTATCCAAAATATCACCAACACATCCTACAAACATAAGAAGGCATTTAACGATTGTGGTGTCTCTGCTTTCTCTAACACTACAGTGACTAATGCATTTTTGGGCTCATGTATCAAAGATCCCGTAGCGTAGAATGGGCAGGGAACTTATTGCCAACACAACGCAAATATATAATTGCATTAACCTGGTGCAATGTTTGGTACCAGGTCTATAACATTCACAATATTGCAACAGTTTTGTACTAGAGAAACATTGTTTTTATTTCAATTTATTTCCTCAGTTGACCCTCTACCATCCCAAATAAAAAGTTACGCCTTTGATTTGAAATTCCCCTGTATTGAGTCACCGTGTAGTTCAGTCGTCATAGTGTAGTGGCATTATGGTTCATGGAGTACCATTATTTAATTTAATTTACAATCCCAGCATACAACTACTTTTTCTTTTTACTAAACTCTTTATGGTTGAAAGAAATATTGATTTATTTTAGGAAGCCTTTCTTCTTTCTAAGACCAAATATTGTAGAAATCTTTCTAATTGGATGGAAAAAAAGCTTTGACGTAATGTTAAATACATTTAACAAGGGAGTTGTATCCAAGTTAAAAAAAAAAAAGTGCTCCATTTTTCCTCTTGCGTTTGCATTCAATCTAAGAAAGAGTTTCCTACATGGCACACACATTGTTAGCCAGTTACGTTTACACCACCTCAGACTTGGTGGATTTTTTAATGCAAATACAAGATAAAAAGGGGGGTGTGCAGAGCACAAGCGTGAAACTTCTTTGCATTTTATCACTCTCTAAAGTCTTTCATTCATGCTTAATGATAAAAATCTAAATATAATTTATGTGAAATATGAAAATGCAAAACTGTGTCACTTAGAATGTGCATGTGTATGTGTGTGTGTGTGTGTGTGTTTGTATATATATATATATATATACACACACACGCGTGCGCGCGCGTGTGTGTGTGTGTGTGTGTGTGTGTGTGTGCGCGTGTTATATATATATATATATAGCGCAACAAAAAAGTATCCTTATAATAAGGTACACGGGCATACCATGAATATATTTATAAATACAAAATGTATTAATATAGAGATAAAATCAGAGGGAGAAAAAATATAAAAGAGGAGGGGGACTCACACCTAACAATACATATGTACCATTAGGACAAAGGCAAATAAATTGGTCAAGAAGAAGACCATTTGTCGAAACGCGTTGGAGTGGGAGTCTGTGGAGGGGGACCCCTGACTCTTTCCAGTATAGGAGGCCCTTGCAACTTTTATTTTGGTCACATCAATTACACAGACTTTTGGTGATGTATCATTATTCAATATTATTACATGTTCTTTTCCTAGATTCCCTGACATTATCTTAGGCAACATTGTCCTTATTTGAATCTATGGTTTTATTATAGGCATATATTTAATCACAGTGCACAGGTCTGCAGTTTGTGTCACTATACAGATTAGTGCCTTTTATAGAAATACCAACTCTTGTGTTCCAATATTTTTTGGCTGATTATTACATTAGCCATTGGTGATTCTCTTGACCAATTTATTTACCTTTGTCCTCATGGTACATATGTATTGTCAGTTGTGAGTCCCCCTCCTCTTTTATATTTTTCTCCCTCTGTTTTTATCTCTATATTAATACATGTTGCATTTATAAATATATTCATGGTATTCCCGTGTGCTTTATTATAAGGATACTTTTTTGTTGCGCTATACATTCATTATCCTTGAGCACCACTGTCTACTGATATTCCATCATATACTTGGGACAGTTTTTGGGCAACAGTTACGTATTGTGTTGATGCTGTATACTTTGTGTTTTCTGTTATATATATATATGTGTGTGTGTGTGTGTGTGTATGTATGTATTTATTTATTTATTTATGTATGTATGTATGTATATATACATATATAAAAATATATTATTGGACTAACAATTTATGTCATAGGACAAGCTTTCGAGAGTTCTCCTCTCTTCTTCAGGTCAAGCAAAATTGATATACAAAGGATTCAATGGCTAATACAGTGTAGAGAGAGGGGGGAAAAAAAACCAACAACAGATATTTACTGTAGATAAGGTAGGGTGTTAAGTGTTTGAAGCCAGGGGACAGTGTTAAAGAAAGGTGGGGAGGGGAAGGGATGCTGGGGGGGGAGAGAAAGTGTGGATAAGAATTGAGGCAAGCAGGATAATTACAAACAATTTTGATAGGGTGTGAGAAAACCCATGTCCGCATTAAGTCCTTTGGTTTCGGTGTCAAGGAGTCTTATCATTCTGAGTTCAAATGTTTTCTGTTCTTGGGTGCTTTTAACATTCCATTGAGGATTTTGATTTTTAAATCATTTATGGAATGATCTGGTTGTGAGAAGTGATGTCCCACAGGTGAGCAGTATCTTCCTTCTTCGTGATGGAGTATAGAGTGTTTGTGCATATTCATTCTTCCTTGTAGTTTTTGGCTGGTTTCCCCAATGTAGCAGCCTTGGCCACATTTGTTGCACTGAATCATATACACTATATTTCTGGATGTGCAGCTGTATGATCCTTTAACGTTGAATGTTCTATGGTTGTGACTGGCTGTGGGATCTTGGCAAATGTGTTTGCAGAGTTTGCAGCGTTTGTTGCTGCACGGTTTTGTGCCATTATCCATGTCTTTAAAATCGTTGTGAAGTTTTCTGCTGACTAATTTCTGTTTGAGGTTTGGTGGTTGCCGGAATGCAAGAATGGGAGGTTTGGGAAAGATTTCTTTTAATGTCGCATCCTCTGTCAGCATGGGTTGCAGATCTTTGATTATTTTTCGTATACCCTCTAGGGTAGGATTGTATGTGGTCACTAGTGGTACACTGGCGACACACTTTATTCGAGCTCGGCTAGTCCCACGAATTCGGGTATACCCGGGTGTATTGAGGTTTGTGACTGTTTTCTGCCCGAGTGCATTGAGTTATTTTCCAGCAGGGATTGAAGCATTTTATTCCCGCTGGCTGCAATACTGCACAGTACATATATATATACTGCATTACAATTCATGAATTTATGCCATCTGGTAGACACGCGAAGCATTGCAGCCTATTAAATCCTAATCATTATCATTTAACAGATCAGCCGCCCATCAGCCAGGCATGAACCCAGGCTGGGAAGGCAAATGCAACGGGGCTTGTCAGAGGTGAGGAGCGGCGCATTCCAGGTATCTGCCAGGTACATACCGGGTATTTGCTCGAATAAAGTGTGTCGGTGCAGTATGCGTGTGGTAGGTTCTTTCTGTCTGTATTGTAGCAGGTGTTCTCGTGGGGCTTTTAGTGCTGATGTAATAGTTTTGGCAATGGTCTTTGGTTTGTATCCCTTCTGTCTGAACGATTCGGTCAGGGTTGTGAGATGCCTGTTTCTGTCTTCAGTGTCAGAGCATATGCGGTGGTATCTTATAGCCTGGCTGTGTATGATACCTTGTTTGGTATGAGTGGGATGGAAGCTGGAGTTGTGGAGGTAACTGCATCTGTAAGTTGGTTTCTTGTATACAGATGTGTGTAGTTTGCCATCTTTCAGTGTTACTGTAGTATCTAGAAAGTTTATTAGGTTTGCCGAATAATCCATTTTGAGTATATATATATATATATATATATATATATATATATATATATATATATATATATATATATATATATATAGCCATCTGTATCGTGTTAGCCTAGCTTAATAATCAAAAATGAGTAGATGATACCATTCTGTGGCTAACGAAATGCTTTTATTTGAGCGAGCTTTCGAGATACACTGATCTCTTCTTCCAGCAGTGTTACAATGGATAAAGCAAGATAGGTTTTTATTTCAAAACAGTGGATCGTGGAACATATCTGTGACTGAAGCCTATCCCTCCCCCCTGTGCAGTATGCGATTTATGACTTTAGGTGTAAAGCACTGTATACACTGTGGGCGTCACACAAATCCATATTTACACACAAACCCATACACACATATATACACACACACACTCCCACATCACCAACACTCAGGGACCATCCAACATCCCAAGTCACAAACCGCATACTGCACAGGGGGGGGTGGGGATAGGCCTCAGCCACAGACACACCCAAAGATGCACTGCCTATAAGCAAAAACGTCTCTTGCTGCATCCACTGCAACACTGCTGGAAGAAGAGATCAGTGCATCTCGAAAGGTGTTGGTGATGTGGGAGTGTTTGTGTATGTGTGTGTTAATATGTATGTATGTGTATGTGTGTGTGTGTGTGTGTGTGTGTGTGTGTGTGTGTGTGTGTGTGTGTGTGTGTGTGTGTGTGTGTGTGTGTGTGTGTGTGTGTGTGTGTGTGTGTGTGTGTGTGTGTTTGCGTAAATATGGATTTGTGGGACACCCAAAGTGTATTCAGAGCTTTACACCTTAAGTCATAAATCGTATACTGCACAGGGGGGGAGGGATAGACTTCAGTCACAGATACATTCCAAGATGCATTGTTTTTAAGTGAAAACCTTGCTTACTTTATCCATTGTAACACCGCCAGAAGTAGAGATCAGTGTATCTCGAAAGCTCGCACAAATAAAAGCATTTCGTTAGCCACAGAACTGTACCGTCTATTCATTTATATTTATATATATATTTATGTGTGTGTGTGTATATATACAGTATAAATATATGTATGTGTGGTGTGTGTGTAGTGTGTATGTGTGTGTGTGTGTATATATATGTGTGTGTGTGTATATATATGCACTGCCCCGAGGAAGGTCCCTCTGCGAGGACCGAAATGTTGTCTGCCCTGTGTTGACAATACACTTTGTTTTCTCACTAAAGCTGCGGTGTGCTGTCTCTTTGTCATCAGGATCCCCCTGGTAACTTTATGTCTACATTCATTTATGGGACGAGCATCTGCCTCCACTGACAACCCGTGAGTGTGTACTACCACGCTATATATATATATATAATGTGTGTGTGTGTGCGTATATATATATATAAAAGTGAAAAAATAACTTTAAGCGCTACAATGAAAAAATATCAATGAATGTGAATAGAACCACTGTGCAAAAAATACAAATAGTACCATACACACAATATTGGGAGGTGTTAACTGTGTCTAACCTTTCCCTAATTAGTGCAGCCAATCAGGACCACAACCCCACAAACGCCGAGAAGTAGAGATGTGGACGAATGACCTAGGCGCAGAAAAAAGAGAAAAGGGGAAGGGCAGAAAACAAACATAGAGTAGTATGTCTGATTGAGCATCACGTACGAGTGGTGAGAGATACACTCACAATTAGATGGTTTAAATGAGCTTGCATCCAAATCAGTTGGATCTGGAACGCTGTCTTGTTTTCTGGTAAATTGGGACTGGATATTTCTTTTTCACACTTGTCTTTTTGCTGTAGGATCTACTCCAGTGTCTGTACCGTCTTAAATGGACTTGTTCTCAATTCCAATTGAACACCATAGAAGGATAGAGATAATGGGAAACAGATATAGTGTAACACAGTTTATTAAAAAATATATAAAACCCTATAAACATATAGGTATCCACTCACACTTTGTAAGTCATAAAAGGGCAGTGGGAGAGATTGTAATCAAACTGAGTCTCTCACACTCAGTTTGTGCCCTGGTCAGCTACTGTCCATTCTATATTGGTTGTAACCTGGTAAAGAGATCTGTTGGAGACCTTGCTACTCCGTGTACCGGTGTCTGTTCTCCCTGATCGCCGAACACTTCCGCCTCAGGTGTCCTCCCAGTATCGCGAGATCTCGCTGGCAAACTGCTCCGCTTTCACATTCTTCTCAATCGGGTCTCTCTCCACTTCCAGCCTCTAACTGCGTTACCGCCGATCACTAATCACCCAACGTTTCACCAACAAGGCGTCTTCAGGGGTTAATGCTGGCATATCTGTCCCTACCTCTATATAGTCACCTCCCTATTCCTATTGGTCCACACTGGTCCAATAGTAATGGCTTAAAGAATGTATAATAACACATAGAAGAAAAGCTTGTACTACACATCAAACCTGAGAGCACCAATACGTTTATATACCTATAGTAGTGATATATAGTCTTTCAGGAAAATGCAACATACTATTACACCCATCTATACAGACTTTATCTTCTAACAGATTTACAGAGACACATTTGAACCTTACTACTAAATGATTCCTACCGATATGTTACTGTAGGCAGATGGCACTCACATATGATGCTAAAGTAGGTGCTTGTCCCATAAATAGAAATATAGGTAAAGACTTCTTACCAGGCAGACCTCGTTTCCCATGACCCCACAGCAAGGAAGAGACAGTACACACGATAATCCAATGTCAAAAATGTATTGAAGAAAGTTGGCACAATCACCGACGTTTCGGTCCTTCAAACAGGACCTTTCTCAACTCATCCCATTTTACCCTATGAGATTTTCCAAGGAGCTACTGTCAGCTAAGAAGTTTCACTTCAAAAAGTGATGCACAGAACAGAGATACAAGGTGCAGTTTTGGGCACTATCGCCCAGAAAGCACCATTGACTTTTATGTGGCATTCTGGTGCAATATCACCGATATGGTGATATGGCAGCTTATAGAATAAGACCCACAGAGTTTCATAAATCTCAACCAGTGCATTATGTAACTCCTCTCTAACTCCTCCTATTGTCACTCCCTAAATCACTTATCGCTGACACACACTCCTTGATACACTAATGTTAGAAGACGCAAGATAAAATGCCTGCAATTTGTGTAAATTTAGCTCACAATTTGCCTTGTTACATATACCCCATCGTCTTTTAAAGTCATACACAATACCATTACTTTTATTAAGCCACTTCCACCACGGCTGAAGATACATGTTTTGGTGTGGTTAGTTTAGGGCAGTGGTTTTCAACCTCTTTTTTGTTAAGGAACCGTATAATTATATTGTGAAATTGTGCGGCACTCGAACCCTTTCTAATAGTGTGTCTGAGATCAGATGCATTATAAGAAACCCCCAACCCTCTGTAATAGTGTGTCTGAGATCAGATACATTATAAGGAACCCCAACCCTCTCTAACAGCTCGTCTGAGATCAGATGCATTGTAAGTAACCCCAACCTCTCTAATAGTGTGTCTGAGATCACAAACATTGTAAGGAACCCCAACCCTCTCTAATAGCGAGTCTGAGATCAGATGCAGTGTAAGGAACCCAAAACCTCTCTAATAGTCTGAAATCAGATGCATTGTAACAAATCACAACCCTCTGTAATAGCGTGTCTCAGATCAGATGCATTATAAGGAATCCCAAACCTCGCTAATAGCATGACTATGATCAGATGCATTGGAAGGAACGCCTACCCTCTCTAACAGCTCGTCTGAGATCAGATGATTGTAAGTAACCCTAACCCTCTCTAATAGTGTGTCTGAGATCACATACATTGTAAGGAACCCCAACCCTCTCTAATAGCGCGTCTCAGATCAGATGCCATGGAAGGAACCCCAACCCTCTCTAATAGTTTGTCTGAGATCAGATGCATTGTAAGGCACCCCAACCCTCCATTATAGCGAGTCTGAGATCAGATGCATTTCACATTCTTCTGCATTTGGTACCATTTTCAAATGGCCTGAAAATTGCATGGAACTCTTTAGAGATGCCCAGGGAACCCATGGGCTCCTAGGAACCCTGGTTGAAAAACACTGGTTTAGGGCCGTATGATTGTGTTTTCCAGGCACTGAACAGCTAGCAATGCCAACCAATGCTTTTACTGCTAGAGGAGCATGGAATATACTACAAAGCAATGCATTGACGGCCACTCTGACAGTGAAGAAGTGAAATATTGTTGTTCTGGGAACATTTACTCTCCATAACTGTTACACTACAATGGAAACAATATAGACCCAGGGATCACTTGCTGGTATAAACTGCTGTTTGCCTGCTAGGGAATGTCCTGTTCTGAGCTCCCTTGAAGGTGATAACCCTGGAGTTTTCAAATCTAATGATCTGTAAAAGAACATATGTCAGACACCTCCACTTTGAGGTTAGTTTTTAAAGCTAAATCACAAACCAGAACGGGAGAAAAATCTGTTGCTACAGTGGTTTGTTTGATGATATAAAAAAACATGACTAAATCGACTGCTGCTGATCCTCCACCATTTAATACCAGGGTCAGTATAGACAGTAATATGACATACCAGAGGGGCCTAAAATATATTGAATATAGTACCCCTGTATGGGGCTGGACTTTGACCTTCTGAAGTCCTGAGCTATGTCAAGTTTAAGAGGCCCCAAAAATTAGAAATAGATGTATTATTCTGACTACAGGGACCACTGAAAATATAAACATGAAACTGAAATGAATGAAAGCATCATACTAGCATTGTTATACTTTATACAAAGATGACGGTGTAAAGCTAAAATGAACAGTGTTTGCACATCACATAAATTGTAATATTAAAAAAATTTCTTTCATGATTTTTTAAGAGAAAAATCATTGATGATGTCTTCAAATGATAACCTAGGAAGTTTGTCACTTTCGATTCACATGATGGTTAAGGTCATATTTAAACGAAAATGTCCATATTTATTGAGAATCTTCTTTTTTCCATATCTTCTTTACTTATCATCTGATTTTGACTTGAAATGCATTACTTTCTTTCTATGTGTGAGGCCCCTCATATTGTGAGGCCCTAAGATGTAGTTTAGGTAGCTTATGCGTAAATCTGGCACTGGCCCCTGTAGCATTGAATTTTTTTGAATGAAAAACGACATAAAATTAGGTTGAATAATGTATACTCAAAGAAGATACTAAATGGATTTTGTATCAAATGAAGAAAATTGCATCTCACAAATAATCTGTAATATTGAATCCTTGTAGTACTGCAGTACTTCTCAGAGAAGCTTCTATATTCCAAGCAAAAATTATGTTATTATTATCAAGAATATTTAACATTTTTATTTCTCTGAGCTTCAATGTGTTTGGATACTCCCTATTTCACTTGGTAAGCCCTTTCAGAGGCAATAGTAAATCTATAGAGGGGGTCAAGCAACACAAATGGGTCTATTTATTAAAATCTACAGGAGGCAAAACTGCTGCAAAAAAAAATCTGAACTGTGTTTTAAAGGGAGGGGGGGCAATTTATTTCAATGGGATCGAGTTTCTTTGATTAATTTAGTGTTATTTTTTTTGGCCATAATTTTCACAATTGTTATCCTTCTCAAAAAACCTTGCTATGCGTCTGGTGGTAACAGGTTAAATAGTTTCTTATATAGTCATGCAGCTGCAAAGAGAAGAATATGTTTGATGTGTATCTGAGTTCACTTTTTGGGTGTCACATTAAATCTCTCAATAAGTGATTGTGCTGTTTTTCATTTTCGAAATCATCCCCTTATTTTTTGACATAGTGGTGGTGTAAATCATAGACAGACAATGCAATAAATTATACCCACAAGCAGTAATACAATTAAAATAGAACCATTTTTTTTCACTGTATATAGATGGTAAATGTTTTATTTTTCTAAGTTCCATTAATGGACTAGTACCCGTTGGGTCATTGCTGCCACAAAGTAGACTGTAAGCTTTTCAGGGTAGGGATTCACTTTGCTTCTAAATACTATATACGGTTACATTCTGTTTTTATTATTTAAAATAAAAATAATTTATATTGTATACATCTAATATCAAGGAAAAATAATGAACAATGTACATCTGTATATGTTTGAACAATATTTGTATTTGTACATCAGCACTTTCAATACTTTATGTATTGTGTGGTCATAAGGTTTGTGGGTCCATTAGTAATATATTTTGGGGTTTATTTAGCAAAACATGATTTATTATTATAAACTAGTAATTCTGATTTATGTAAAAGTACAGTATATATCAAACCATCTTCCCAAGCAGTGAATGACTGCACCTGAATGAGGGAGAATCACTCTGGGAAACTTGACTCATTTGCTTGTTGTTGTCTTATGTTTTATAACAACAGACTCATGGTTATGTTTACAAATGCGTGTGTTTGAGATTCTAGTAGGATTTTGAACATTGCAAGCTTAAAAACCTAGGTGCTTATTTGGGGTAGATGAGAAGGTTATACAGTACATGTATACAAACATGACCCCTGTAGATTTTCTTTTAATGTCAAATGTTATCAGGATATGATTCGATGAGTGCCACTCTGCCATGAGAAGAAATAGTGCTTGAGAGGGGACTTTGTAAGTGTGGATCCCACGTGTGTTGTACAATAGAGAGTTTGACAGTGTGATCAGGGCTAAAAGTAAACAATTCTATAGATTATTTCACGGGTCACAGAGAGGTAAAGCACCTCCTTCAACATGCTCTGTATACTCTCTGCCATGTCAAACATCTTGAGACCATATTGTCTATATATCCCATTACAGAATAAAACAGGAGGAGGTCACTCCTTAATCTTGTATTCATAAAGCAATCCCAGAGTAAAGACACTTTTTTACTCACACCAATCAAATCAAAAGCAACAATATCAGTTTGCAGGGACATATATATATACTATTTGCAGGGATATATATATACTATACATTATAAATTATATACACACACACACACACACACACACACACACACACACACACACATATATATAATATATATATATATATATATATATATATATATATATATATATATATATACATACATACATACATACATACATACATAAATAAATACATACATACATACATATATACACACAACACACACACACACACACACACACACACACATACATATAATGAATTAGTTGCTATTCAGAGTAAGGGTTGAAATCACCATATTTCTTTGCAGACGGTTTCTCTTTTCTCTTTTACAAGTGGCTACAATAAAATAAATAACTGCAGTTCTAATATAAAATAATAGCAGTTAGCTACTCGTGTTTAGCTAGATGTGAATAAAAAACACGAATTCAAAATACAAAATAACATTCTAAGAGTTCACTATATAAACAGCTACATTTTCAGCATAATTTAGAAGAAATATATTGGAAATTATTCGACAAAAATAAATGTTATTCAATAGAATATAATCAATACTGGGCATCATACGGTATATGAAGCTATTGCATAATCAAAATACTGCAAATACAAATATAGGATAAGTATCTGTCCTGTAAATGTAGCATAGGTTGAACTAGATGGACATACAGTATGTCTTTTTGCAACCTCATCTACTATGTATGATGTAACTATGTAACTACTATGTAACTATGTAACTACTATGTAACTATGTAACTTCAATGTAACTATGTAACTTCAATGTAACTATGTAACTTCAATGTAACTATGTAACTTCAATGTAACTCTGATCTTCTATTTGTGTAATACAAAATGTATATTATTCTTTCCTCCGGAGTTTATCCCCGTATCCCCCTTTCTATTTAATAACTTAAAAATAAATGCCTTTTGCTTGAAATTATATTATTTTGTATCTGAAAATAATGACCAAACTGTAATCTACAATTGTCCTCAACCTTCCGTTTCAGATCTGAGTCTATATCATAACAGAAACTGCATCTGCTACACAGTGTTGCAAATAATATGATGGCCAAACCACTACACCCGTTTTTACTTTTTTTAGCCAATTAAAAACCAGAAGCATACAATACAACTACAGTAATTAAAGATTAATGCGTCCACCAGGTGCACACTGTACTATCATGAAAATACATACGTAGCAAGCCTAGTTAAAGAAATGTCAGACCAAGTGAGTGCACTACAAAATGTGTCCAGTACATCCAAACTTAGGTAAAAGTGGTCTGAAATTACACCGTTGTTACTCATTAAACCTGTGATCTAGTTTTCAGGTGCTAAAGTCCTTGCACTGTGTTAATTCTTGGCATTGAATATGTACATCAGTAACGAAGGTCGAATTTCAAACCTTTTAATATAGTCGTATATATACAATTACAATGTACGCATGCATTTTAAATATGTATATTGTTTTTAATCTATCTCTAAAATGTCTCATAATTTAAAACTGCACGAGAGAGAGAGAGAGAGAGAGAGAGTGAGAGAGAGAGAGAGAGAGAGAGAGAGAGAGAGAGAGAGAGAGAGAGAGAGAGAGAGAGAGAGAGAGAGAGTGAGAGTGAGAGTGAGAGAGAGAGAGAGAGAGAGAGAGAGAGAGGGCA